>NC_072385.2:128541430-128843730 GCF_028885625.2 Pongo pygmaeus
CTGGGTAATTTATAAAGGAAAGAGGTTTAATTGACTCATAGTTCCACATGGCTGGGGAGGCCTCACAATCATGGTGGAGGGTGAAGGAGGAGCAAAGTCATGTCTTACATGGTGGCAGGCAAAGAGAGTGTGTGCAGGGGAACTCCCCTTTATAAAACCACCAGATTTAACGAGACGTATTCCCTCTCATGAGAACAGCACAGGAAAAGCCTGCCCCCATGATTCAATTACCTCCCACTGGGTCCCTCCCATGACATGTGGGAATTATGGGAGCTGCAATTCAAGGTGAGATTTGGGTGGGGACACAATGAAACCATATCAGCCTCCAATGTCCCAAACATTCACTGTTCCTCACCTGGGAGCAGCTCTCCCAGCTGTATTTAGTTTGCAGTATAGGACATGGTGTTAAGTGGAGATAGTGGTCAACACAATCCATAAACAGGATGAGGCTCAGGCATCAAGTGCAGAGAGTGCTGAGCTGCACCTCTGGATACCCTGCAGCCCTTACCATTACTGGAAGGTTCTTTGCATTTCCTGGCAACTGCCTCATGGTTATTGCAAGCTATTTCCCAGTGAACCTGAATGACTAGGCTCTGGCATCCCAGCAAGCCTGCCTCTTAGGTCAGAAATGAATCTGTGGCCAGCTTATTTCTTCTTCTTTGATCACTTTGGACATCTGAGGATTAGCAAGGACAGGAAATGAAGGTTACAGGTTAGGGCTATGGGGCCATGGACAAGTCTAAGAATAAGTAGCGGGAGACAGAACCAGGTTGACACATAGTCCTTGATCTCAGGATGCTACTAGTTTAGTGGAAAGACAAAACCGTGGTGCACACAACAATTAAATAGCAATAAATGACCATGTATATTATTGGGTGGTAAGTGGGGGTCAAAGAACAGCAGTGCTCAGTTAAAGATGAGTGGTGTCCTGGGCTCAGAGAGCCACAGAAAAGCATTGGCACTGAATGAGGGTGTTGCACGCTTTATACATCTCATTTAAACCTCATAATACACCTTTGAAGTATGAGCTGCTAACTTTAGTTTAAAGAGTGATGGATGCTGAGAGTGCTCTCTTCCTTCCATGATTCCTTCCTCCTCTCCCTTCTCTCTCCCTTCCTTTTTGCTTTTCTTACTGCACAGAGACATAATGACAGAAGCAGAGGCAAACCTACATTTGCCCGACTACAGAGCTAGTGGTCTTTTCTTCACTGTGTTAGGTATCCATGTAGCACCTTCCTGAGGTTATGAAATCAGGACCCAGGTCTGGTAGGAGCTTGAGGACACAAGGAGGAATATTTATACCACCAAGGAAGCTTAAGAAGCCCTGTCCACACCCTGCCACTCCCAACACCATGGGCTCCCAGAGAGCAGAAATTCTGTGCACTGGTTTACAGCATTTACTTAGTGAATAACCAGGAAGTGGAAATGAAGATGATGTCTGCATCGAGTTTTCAAAGTTGGCTTGAAATTGACATGACTGTTCTGTGTTTCTCAATGCTCAGACGGCAGGCTCTCCAGCAGAATCACTGTGGGTAACTGCTACACAGGGAGGTTCCCAAAGTGGACTCACCTCGGGGAGGCCCAGGACTCTGCACGTTCAGTAAGCTTCCCAGGTGATTTTCATGCATTCTAAATTGGAGAACAGTTGAATGGGGAAAGGGCTGGTGTAATGACAACTGGTCTCAACCAGAACTAACATTTATGAGCACTCACAGTGTGTGTTGTTACCTTAAATCCTCACAACGGCCTCGTGTTCGAGACATATTTTAACCTTAACTTTACAGATGAGCATATGAGGCACAGCAAGGCTAAGCAGCAGTAAAAATTGAATTTATAATTCACAAGAAGGCAGTCTGGCTGGTAATCACTATTCTACACTCCCTCCTGGGTGAGGGTTAAACAGAAAAGAATATCGGGAGCATAATGAATTAATAAGTCCTGGAATTATATAAAAACTCCCTAACGTACTGTTCTTTGTGTTTGCTCCTGGCCCTGGTTACAAAATACTACAGATTGATCACTTTGTTTTATCAACATGGGAATCCCATATGGAAACATTCGTGGGATTCTGGGTCATCAGCAATGCACTGACTGAATCACGTTCCTCTGTAGTCAAGACCTAACCATTTAACTTAGAAAAAAGGAGGAAGAAGAAAATGAAGCAAAATTTGACTTTTGAAGACATTTGGTTTGAATGGAAAATGAACTCTTACAAAAATCAAGGTCTAGAAATCTATTTCTCCCTATAGAGAGAAAAGTACACCTTTGCATTTGCATTGGGTTATAGGAAAAAAAAGTATTACATCAGATAGATTTGGAAATAAGTACATCATTTTAAAATGTTGTACTGTTGCCTGTGAGTCTATAACAGTCTGTACTAGAGAAATATGAGGAAACGCATAGTCTCATTTATTTAGTGAGTAACTTTTGAAGTCCTACTACATCATGGGACCCTCTCTCTGAGGACTTTCATCTCTATGAATCCACATTTCAAAACACTTTAGAAGTTAAAGAAATATACATAATCAGCTTCATAAGAAAAACTTGAAAGATGCTCTGTTATTTTATAATCAGAGCAGTAACAACTTAACTAATGATACAAAACCAAAACACTGTTTTAATGCTGATGAGTTCACTACAGGAGTGGAGAACTAAATCAGGGAGACAGCCCTCATATTAGTCAGAGTTCTCCAGGAAAAGCAGAACCAATAGAATAGAAATAGATATAAAGAGGAGATTTATTATAGAAATTGGTTCATGCGATGATGGAGGCTGAGAAGTCTTAACATATGCTGTCGGCAAGATGGAGGATCAGGAATTCTGGTATTGTAATTCAGCCCAAGACCAAAGGCCTGAGAATGCCTGCTATTTCCTTCTTTACTCAGTCTCCAGATTCAAGTGCTCATCTCTTCTGGAAACACTCTCACAGACACAACCAGAAACAATGTTTTACCTGCTATCTGGGCATCCCTTAGCCCAGTCAAGTTGACACATAAAATTAATCATCACAGTCCTGTATTCAAGTTACTGCAATACATATTCTAGGAACTGGGGACCTTAGAGAGACACATCAGCACAGCCTTGCAAGGGGATTTGTGTCATTCAGGGCATGCCAGGAAGGAGAGGAAAGGTGTCCTCCAGCAGCGAACACTAGAGATGATGCTTCGAAAGAAGGGTGGGTACTCCCCGGGGGGCCAAACCTGGGACAGGATGACAGCCACGTCACGGTGGCAGGAAACCCATGACAGTAAGATGCATGGAGACAATGTCCAGGAATTTGGTTTATCCAGAGCACAGGGCGCAGTGTGGAGAAGGAGGCCTCTGTTGTAGAATAACAGTGGCCCAGCTGGTCATGGTGGCTCATGCCTGTAATCCCAGCACTTTGGGAGGCCGAGGTGGGTGCGTCATGAGGTCAGGAGTTCAAGACCAGCCTGGCTAACATGGTAAAACCCCGTCTCTACTAAAAATACAAAAATTAGCCTGGTGTGATGGTGGGTGCCTGTAGTCCCAGCTACTTGGGAGGCTGAGGCACGAGAATTGCTTGAACCCAGGAGGCGGAGGTTGCAGTGAGCAGAGATCGTGCCCTTGCACTCCAGCCTGGGTGACAGAGCAAGACTCTGTCGCAGAAAAATGAATGAATTTATAATTAACCCTGGCCCAGTTAGAGTCACAGCAAGAGAAGGCAGAGGAGAAATCCTGGAGGGCTGCCTATCTCCCGCCAAAGGATCTGAGCCTTATCTTGCCTGCAGTTGGGGAGCACAGCAGGCGTAGAGATCTACAGATCTTGGTCCAGCCCTGCTCTATCAAGGTCATGCTGTGACTCATGCAACAGCTAGAGTACTGGCCACAGCACACTCCAGCAATCAGCTACAGCCAACCAACCAATCAGTCAAGAAGATAAAGGTGGGGAGGTGCTAGGTAGTAATGATTAGTAAATGATGCCTGTAAACAATAGTGGGTTCTTTATTGCAGGAGTTGAGTCCTTCACTCCATTACGAAGCTCACCACATCTACCTTGTTCCAGTTCCTTCCCTTGAGCACTGGCCAGGTTTTTAGGCTACTGTAGTGTATTTCAAATTTAAGTACTGCAACAGTTTCTCCTTAGAGAGAGAAATTCTCATGAACTCTCTTGGTAAAGTAATACATTTTCTTAGAGTATGGTTTATGTAGCACCAAAATTAAGATCATCTGTATATGCTTTATGACTATAACACTTACCTAACTATAAAACTTTTATATATTAAAGATAGTAAAGCAATAAACCAATGTTCAAATGGACTAACTTAATCAAAAGTGATTTTTTTCTGAAATAATAGTGCCAAGGTGGGGTTTAGTAGAAATAACATGTTTTGATGGTTCACTTGCTACTCAATTTATTCTTTTGATTTTTGCTGTGACAGGCTTCATTGTCAAATTCACAAAGAAATTGTAAGTTTGTTGTGAAGTATAGAAATAAGAGTGGATCCAGTTTCTGCAAGGCCTGAAGTGAATTTGATTTTGGAGGCCTTATTTAAGGAAATGGATAAAAAAGTCTGAATAGAAAATTGCTAGTGCCCCTCCCAGGGTCCTGAGAGAAGCCATTTCCAGGGAAGGCCCTAAAGCTTGGACTGTTGGCTTCACTGTAAATCCATCTTTGTGAAAAGTACCTACCATCATGCCCGGCACATTCCAAGTATCCAATAAATATTACTTTCTGTTGACTTGCTTTTGAAACTCATCAAAATCTTTGCTATGGTGACATCCAAGGGACCACAGTTTGTCCAATGACCTCTTCTGCTAAGAAATCCCCCTACTGAATAGGCAGTGGGCTGGCCAGAGTTCTTGAGATCTGGTGAAACAGATGGTTTAACCATTTACAGTGAAATGACCTAATAAGTCAAAGTGGTCAATGCAACCTAAAAATCCATCAACGTTCCCTGGAAATAAAGAGTCCATCTAGTCCCATAGATTGAGCTGGTTTTGCATGTAGACAACATCCGTCTTAGAAAATGCATCCTGAGCTGGGTGCATTGGCTCACGCCTGTAATCCCAGCACTCTGAGGCTGAGGTGGGCGAATCACGAGGTCAGGAGTTTGAGACCAGCCTGGCCAACATGGTGAAACCCCCATCTCTACTAAAAATACAAAAAAAATTTGCTGGGTATAGTGGCAGGTGCCTGTAATAACAGCTACTCGGGAGGCTGAGACAGGAGAATCTCTTGAACTCGGGAGACGGAGTTTGCAGTGAATCGAGATCACGCCACTGCACTCCAGCCTGGGTGACAGTGTGAGACTTTGTCTTAAAAAAAAAAAAAAGAAAAAAGAAAAAGACATCCTTATGTCTGCATTTGTTTTCTCCTGCTGGTTGTGACCTTGATTCTCATCAGATATCTGCAGAGGGATTTGTTTTAAGAGCTGTAAGCAAGAAGGTGTCAGGACTCAGTGTCCGTTTCGACAGCCATTCATGACAGGCATGTGTCTGAGACATGGGATCCTGGAGTCCCGTTTTAATTTTAGTGCGACTGCTTTGGTGATAAATAAAATATGGATTTGTACATTTTCTGGAAACACTTAACGCCATCAGGAAGCAGCCGACAGAAGCTGATACGTAATGCCTGTCTTGCATCAGTCCTGATTAAAAATAGAATTAAATGTTTAAATAGAAAATAAATTGACATTCCTCTTAAGCGGCATCTGGAAGACCTACAGAACTCCTCAGTAATAAGTTATGCAAATATATACTTCACAGTCAATATTCTAGAGACACGAATCAACTCTTAACTCCTTCTGCCCAGCCCTTGTCTTCAATAAACAAGATAGTGAGCTGCTGCCGGGGGCGGCCATTAGGAGCATAGGAGAAAAAGATGCTTTTGTTTGGATTTTACCCAAAGAAATGTCCTTTGGTAACAACCCTACAAATCCACATAGCAGGTACATTTTTTTTTCCCAAAAGATTTGCTTTAAGTATTATATTTCCATAGAAGAGTGTGTAAAAGAAGAAAGCTCCTGAGCTGAAGTTTCAACACTGAGCTAAGGAATGCTGGAGACCCAGGTAGCGCAGAGAAGAGCCCTGGGAACCCAGAAGCATAATGAATAGAGAAGGAGACTCCACATGCCTCTGCACTGGGAAAGGAAAAGTACAGTACCCAGGACAGCCATTGGTGCAGAAAGCCACAGCCGACAGAGCTGCGGTGTTTGTTGATCAAATGGAGAAACAGACAGAAAAAGAAGCTAGTAGAGAGAATGCAGAGAAAACAGGTTCTAAAGAAACAAAGCCTGAACAAGTTATGAGTAGATAAAACAGGGGAGAAATCAGTTATAAAAATGCCTTTTCCCAAAGGTTTTATCCTGGGATCATGGCAAAATGACAGAATTAATAATTGGGTAATTGTTAATAATTGCTTTAGCTACAAACTGTGTGCTATGGTAACAAGAATAGGAATGCCCTCTAAAATGAAGTCTTCTAATGCCAGAGCCTGGGACACCTTTTTCTTTTGAGATAATATTGGTTTTTTGGGGGTATAATTGTTTGCTTGCTTGTTTGTTTACTTGTTTTTGGAAAGACATTAGAGAAGAAAGAGGAATGTTGATAGGATTTAATTTAATAAACCTGGGCAGATTATTGCATTTTAATTTTTTTCTTTGCAATTATTTATGGAAAAAAAATCAAAGAGATTCCACATTCCTTTCCACTGCCACTCTGAAAGATTAAATCATGTTTCTCAGAGATGAATACATCCAATTTCACCCTGGGATGAAAAAACATTCTGCTTTTTGCCTGAACGATAACAAAACAATTTTATAAAGTCCTGAAGTGTTTAATATTGAATAAATATTTAAAACAATCCTCTTTCTATATGGCATATGTAAACACATATAGAATATTTATACCCTGGTCTGTTTATGTCCAATATAATGTATCCAGTATATGTGATTTGGGGGTGTGGGGTGAGAGGCAAGGAGCTATCCACCTGTGAGTGACCTCCGTTGTGTTTAAAAAGGTGGCTGGCTGGGTCACAGCCTTCTGATAATGAACTGCATAAAACAAGGATTAACTCATTGTTCACTGCTTTATCTCAAACTAAACAGACTGCAGAAGTATTTACATTTCAAAACAGGGATTTACTCAAAATATTCAGATAAGCTTGAGAACACCTGCTTTTTTAGCCTTTGCAAATAATATCTTTGTGGTTTTTCCTTGAAGACAGTCTCGACCTGTCTTATCACTAAGTAAATAATGTGTATGTCTGAGGAGGTGTAAGAGTAAAATTGTGGAGGGGATATGGATATTGGGGGAAGAAAGAAAGATAGGACATGGCAGAGAATTAAAAGTGTCGTGGTGCTGTTACTAACTGGAGCGTTTGAATTTGTGTTCCCTTCAGGCCAGAGCTGTATTAGCTGATTTAATTCCTTTCACTTTCACCGAGAGGCAAATCTCTTGCATCCCTGACATGGCTGCCTCATAGGTGAGGTGGGTGCTGATACGCTGGGATGCTCTCCAAGCCGCTGCTGAGGCCTGCCTGACTGCAGTCTGATTCTTCTTCCTCTCTGGTTTCCCTTTCCCCCCATCGCCATGCTGCTGTTCTCAATGGGCTCCAGTTTAATTTGGGCTTCAACTGGAATCTCAGCTTGAAATTGTCTCTCTGCACAGCCTAACAGTCCTGGGTCTCAGTTTTCACATTGGTAAAATTGGATTGTGAGTGGAGTGAAGATAAAGCGAGTGGAAGCACTTGGAAGCTCCGGGTGTGGAATGGGCAGGAGGGGGCACCTCTTTCCCAAGACAGATACTGGGGGGCTTGTCCGTGGTCCTGGCAGGGGCCGATGGACTAAAACCTCAATCATGGCCACCACCTCAGGACAGGCGGTGGTCGAGGCCAGGCCCAAACTGCCAGGCAACGCAGCCAGGAGCAGAACCGCTAAAATCCAGGACAGACCAGAAACCCGAGGAGTCCATGCCGGGCAGGAGGCAGGGGGCAACCAGCAAAGTGGCTGGGGACCCCCCAGGGCTTCTTAAGCAAAATATCTTCAAGCTGATGCTGTCCTGAGCTCAAGGGGAGTCCACCGCTGTGAGCCTATGAAGAGCTCCTTCAATTAATCTGCTAAGGCTCAGCATTAAGGCAGGTGGCGTGGGTCTGCTTTACTGAACAGCCACTAGGGGTGGGTTTTCAGAGACCACCCACTCAGAATTCCTGGGGTGGGTCCTGGGGTGCGCGAGGTACCCCGAGGGCTCTCTAGGCCTCCCTCAGGATTCTCTTTGTTCTCCTGTTTCTGTCTGGAGCCTGCACACCACCCACTGGAAACCCCCTTCAAGTTTAAATGCTGGTAGCATCTGATCAAAACCATCACCCAGGCGAGCCTCCAGGGCCCCGGAGAGGAAATGTCATTTTAAAGGGAGGACAGAGGCCGAGGCAAGTGAGGGAGAAGGGGGCCGGAGCACAGCCGAGCCCGCAGCCCCCGGCGCTGTCTCTCAGGGACCCTCTGCCTCCACCCAGGCTGACAAGGCATGCGACTTGCGCCTGGCCTTTGGCCGGGTACATCCAATTCTGCTACCTCATTTGAGAGTCAAAAGGACTCTTCGACTGAGACCTGAAGGAAGCACTGGGGGTGGGAGAGAGCTTCTCTGGGGCAGGTGGTCCCTGGCTGTGTCTCTCTGTGCTCCCTGCTGGCTTCTATCGTCTTCTGGCATCTTTCACTCATCTGGACGCTGGCATGTGATGCTACCGAGGACCCCCAACCTGAGTCACTTAGAACTTACTGGCGACGTGACATGGAGTATACACAAGCTCATAGTGCACACTTAGTGCCATAACTGGAGGCTGCATGGGAGGACTCGCGGAGAAGGCAAAAGATGAGTGGGGGCAGAAGTCTGTTCTGTAAGCAGCTCACACTGTCCAGGAAGCGGCAAGGCAAATTCAGAAATTACTACATTTTAAACATGTGCCTGAAATAGTCAACCTTGCCCAGCTTGTTCTTCAACAAAGCTGACAAACCTGTGCTATGGGAAGAATGTGCTCAGTGCCACAGGGACGTGTGATGGGGTCCACAGGAGAGATGGCCCACCTGTGGGGGAGGGTCATAGACCCTGGAGCAACCACAGCCGGGAGAAGGGCTTGAGAAGTGCTCCGATGGCTTCGTATGACTTTTGACAAGCAAACAGGAATGGTAAGAGAATTTTTCAAGGAAGCAAAAACATGAACAAATAAAAAGGAGCAGGAAATGTTTGCAGAACAGTGGCTGTTGAAAGTTGAATGCATCATTAAAAATTCTTTAAGTATTTTATTATTTTTTATTTCTTGGCACTGAAGAATAAAAATGTTTTAAAATAATATTTGCAATTTTTTAAATTAAAACCTTCATCCTTATTGAATGATGGAGTTTGGATTTGAAAAGGTTTGCACCAACACAGGACAGCCCCCCATGACTGTAATTAACAATCAATACCATCCCCTGCCATTTTAAATCACACACGAAGTAAATCATCATCCCAGGGGCAACTTATTTTGAAGATGGACAACTTGTTTTCTATCATTTTATGCAGCTGTTCAGGGACTTGATTTAGTTTTGCTGAACCATTTGAAAAAAAAGGACCACGGACATGAAATGTTTCCACAAGAAAAGAGGGATGCAACAATACTAGCATTGAACTTAGCCTCTGAAGACTGAAGTTTGTCTTGTGTTTCCACCACCTACAACTGTGGGAATCTGTCCTGTCATTCTTCAGTCTTTTCTCGTCCATCAATTGGGGGTATATTGTTTGCCCTGCTGTCCTCATATGAGCAAATGAGATGACATGAAATCACTTATTAAATTTTGAAATGCTGGAAAGATGAAGAGTAAGAATCCTCATTTGCTGTATTAAAAAAATCACAGAAACCAAACATCCTGTATGAATGCCTCTACAGGCCCAACCTAGGGTGGGGCACCTCCTGTGTCCTTACATCACTTATTTCTTACTGTAAATTTGCAAAACAATGGAAACTCCATCTTCCAAGGAGAAACATCATCCAAATGTGCACAGCAAGTGATGATTCTGGGGGAAGACGAGATCCCAGGTCTGCCTTACTCCAGAGTCCAAGATTTACAACATGAGTGGCTTATCAAATAGCAAAGGTCTTGAATGGCAGAACTTCTTTTTCCCAGTGATAAGAGGCAAAAAAGTTGCATGACCTTGTGTGTCAAAGGAGAAAGAAAAATGTTATTCTACTCTTGCATAAACCTTGCTGTGTTCTTATATAGAGGATACAGGACTGTGTTCTGGTTGCCACTCCCAACATTGTTTATAAGGTAATAGAGAAGAATTGAGGGGGACAATTAAAGTGCAGATAGGCAGAGAAAACTGAGATTACTACTACTACTAGCTGGCTATGTGCCTGGCCCTGAGCAAGAGCTCATCACACAAAACACTTGCTTCTTTAAAAGACAGCTAGAGGCTAACTACTATCGTTACCCCCAACGCCTGCTACAGATAGGAAGAGAAAGGTACGGAGAAGTTGAGTAATTTGCTCATTGTTAGAGAACTAATACAAAGGAGGTCTAGAGACTCTTGGACCTGGGCACTCTGATTCCAGAAACTGTGCACCTCACCACTGCATTCTGTCCCTTTGTGTGTGTGTGTTAATGCCCTCCCAAAGTACTGTCATCCCAAAGGACCACACACTGGGTGGCTTCAAACAACAGAAATGTGTTCTCTCGCCGTTCTAGAGGTCAGAAGTCTGACATCAAGTTGTTCGCAGGGCCCTGCTCCCTCTGCAGCCTGTCGGGGAGTCCTTCCTTGCCTCTTTCTGGCTCTGATTGTTGCTAGTGACACTTGGCATTCCTTGGCTTTCAGCTGCATCGTCCAGTCTCTGCTTTAGGCTTCACGTGCCATCTTCTTTGTCTCTGAATTCGCATGGCTATCTTCTTAGAAGGACACCAGTCTTAACTGTATTAGGGGCCCACCCTACTACAGTGTGATATACTCTGATATATTCTTTTTTTTTTTTTGAGATGGAGTCTCACACTGTCGCCTGGGCTGGAGTACAGTGGCATGATCTCAGCTCACTGCAACCTCTGCCTCCCAGGTTCAAGCAGTTCTCTGCCTCAGCCTCCCTAGTAGCTGGGATTACAGGCACCCACCACCAAGCCTGGCTAATTTTTTTTGTATTTTTAGCAGAGATGGGATTTCACCATCTTGGCCAGGCTGGTCTTGAACTCCTGTCCTTGTGATCCACCCAACTCGGCCTCCCAAAGTGCTGGGATTACAGGCGTGAGCCACTGCACTCAATCATATACTCTTTAAAAAAAAAATTCCAAGTACATAGTAGATGTATATATTTACTAGGTACAAGAGATATTTTGATACAGGCATGCAACGCATAATAATCGCATGAGGGTAAATGGGTATCCACCACCTCAAGCATTTATCCTTTCTTTATGTTACAAATAATTCAATTATACTCTAATTTTTGAAAAATGTACAATAAGTTATTGTTGACTGTAGTACCCTGTTGTGCTATCACATACTGGATCTTACACTTTCTGTCTAACTATATTTTTGTACCCATTTACCATCCTCACTTCCCCCTCACACCCCACTGCCCTTCTCAGCCTCTGGTAGCCATCATTTTACTCTCTATCTCTATAAGTTCAATTGTTTTAATTTGTTTAGCTCCCACAAATAAAAACATCTGAAGTTTGTCTTTCTGTACCTTTCTTATTTCACTTAACATAATGACCTTCATTTTTTTATGGCCGAATAGTACTCCATTGTGTATACATAACACAATCTCTGTGTTTATTTGTCTGTTGATGGACACTAGGTCACTTCCAAATATTGGCTGTGCAAAAAACATGGAAGTACAGATATCTCCTTGACATACTGATTTATTTGCTTTTGGGTATATACCTAGCAGTGGGATTGCTGGATCACATGGTAGTTCTATGTTGAGTTTCTTGAAGAACCTCCAAACTGTTCTCCAAAGTGGTTGCACTGATTTGCATTCCACCTAACACTGTACAAAAGTTCCCTTTTCTCCACAACTTGCCATTATTTGTTGTTGCCTGTCTTTTGGCATGTAATCCCAGCACTTTGGGAGGTTGAGGCAGGAAGATTTCTTGAGCTCAGGAGTTGAGGCCTGGCTGTGTGTTGGGCAACATAAAGAAAGCCCATCAATGCAAAAAAATACATAAATAAAATAATAATTAGCTGGTGGGGGAGGGTGCACACCTGTAGTCCCAGCTACTCAGGAGGCTGAGGTGGGAGGACTGCTTGCGCCCAGAGGTTGAGGCTGCAGTGAGCTATGACTGTGCCACTGCACTCCAGCCTGGATGAAAAAGTGAGACCCTGCCTCAAATAAATAAATTAAATCCATTTTACTAGGGTAAGATGATATCTCACTGTAGTTTTGATTTGCATTTCTCTGATAATCAGTGATGCTGATCACCTTTTCATATGCCTGTTTGCCTTTTGAATGTCTTCTTTTGAGAAATGTCTATTGAGATATTTGCCATTTTAAAACTGGGTTATTAGACTTCTTCCTGTTGAGTTTTTTGTGCTCCTTATATATTCTGGCTATTAATTTCTTGTCAAACGGATAGCTTGCAAATATTCTCTCACTTTCTTTCTGTTGTCACTTCACTCTGTTGATTGTTTCTTTTGCTGGGCAAAAGCTTTTTAACTGGATGTGATCCCATTTGTCCATTTTTGCTTTGGTTGCCTGTGTTTGTGGAGTATTACTCAAGAAATCTTTGACCAATCTAATGTCCTAGAGGGTTTTCCCAATGTTTTCTTTTAGTAGTTTCATAGTTTGAGGTCCTAGATTTAAGGCTTTAATCCATTTTGATTTGATTTTTGTATATGGTAAGAGAGGGATCTAGTTTCATCTTCTTCATTCGGATATTCAGTTTTCCCACCCACCATTTATTGAAGAGACTGTCCTTTCCCCCAATGGATGTTCTTGGCACCCTTGTCAAAAATGAGTGCACGGTAGATACGGGGCTTTATTTCTGGGTTCTCTATTCTGTTCTATCAGTCTAGGTGTCTCTTTTCATTCTGATACCATGCCATTTTGGTTACTATAGCTCTGTAGTATGATTTGAAGTCAGATAATGTGATTCCTCCAGTTTTATTCTTTTTGCTCAGGATAGTTTGGCTATTCTGGGTTGTTTGTGGGTCCCTATAAATTTTAGAATTTTTTTTCTATTTCTTTGAAGAATGTCACTGACATTTTTATAGAGATTGCATTGAATCTGCAGATTGTTTTGGGTAGTATGGGCATTTTAACAATATTGATTATTTTAATCCACGAACATGGAAAATTTTTCATTTTTGTGTGTCTTCTTCAATTTCTTGCATCAGTGTTTTATAGTTTTCATTGTAGAGGTCTTTCACTTCTTTGGTTAAGTATATTCCTAGGTATTTTATTTTATTTGTAGCCATTGTAAATGAGATTACTTTCTTGATTTCTTTTTTCACATTGTTCACTGTTGGAATATAGAAATGCTACTGATTTTTGTACATTGACTTTGTATTGTGCAACTTTGCTGAATTTGTTGATCAGTTCTACTGGCTTTTGGGGAAGGTCTTTAGGTTTTTCCAAATATAAAATTGTATCATCTGCTAATAAGGATAATTTGACTTCTTCCTTTCCAATTTGGATGCCCTTTATTTATCTCTCTTGTCTGATTTTTATAGCTAGGGCTTCCAGTGCTATTTTAAATAACAGTGGTAAAAGTGGGAATCCTTTTCATGTTCCATATCTTAAGGAAAGGCTGTCTTTTTTTCTGTATTCAGTACATACTAGCTGTGGGTCTGTCATATATGGCTTTTATTATGTTGAAGTATGTATCATCTACACCCAGTTTCTTTGAAGGTTTTTATCATCAAGGTATGTTGAATTTTATTAAATTTCAGCATCATTTGAAATAATCATGTGGGTTTTGTCATTTGTTCTGTTGATATGATGTATCACATTGATTGACTGCGTATGTTGAACCACTCTTGCATCTCTGGGATAAATTCCACTTAGTCATGATGAATAATCTTTTAAATGTGTTGTTGAATTTAGTTTGCTAGTATTTTGTTGACGATTTTTGCATCAATGTTCATCAGGTATATTGGCCTGTGGTTTTCTTTTTTTGATGTGCCTTTGTCAGGTTTTGGTATCAGGGTGATACTGGCCTCTGTATTAGTCTGTTCTCACACTACTACAAAAAAAAACCTGAGACTGACTAATACATAAAGAAAAGAGATTTAATTGACTCACAGTTCTGCATGGCTGGGGAGGCCTCAGGAAATTTAGAATCACGGTGGAAGAGGAGGCAGGCACATCTTACGTGGCAGCAGGCAAGAGAGAGAAGCACGTATGAAGGAGGAACTGTCAAACACTTATAAAACCATCAGCTCTCATGAGGACTCACTCACTATCACAAGAACAGCATGGGGGAAACTGCCCCCAGGATCCAATCGCCTCCCTCCAGGTATCTCCCTTGACACATGGGGATTATGGGAATTACAGTTTGAGATGAGATTTGGGTGGGGACACAGAACCAAACCATATCAGCCCCCTAGAATGAGTCGGGAAGTGTTCTCTCTTCCTATATTTTTTTGGAATAGCTTGAGTACGATTGATAAGAATTCATATTGAAATGCTTTATAAAATTCAGAAGTGAAGTCTTTGGGTCCTAGGCTTTTCTTTGCTGAAGGACTTTTTTTTATTATTATGGTTTCAATCTCATTACTTGTTACTGGTCTGTTCAAGTTTTGGATTTCTTCATGGTCCAATCTTGGTAGGTTGTATGTGTCTAGGAATTTATCAACTTCTTGGTTTTTCCAATTTGTTGGCATGTAGTTGCTCATAGTAGCCTCTAATGATCCTTTAAATCTATGTGCTGTTGACTGTCTGGATTTATTTCCTTGAATCTTCTCTCTTTTTTTCCTAGTCATGCTAAAGGCTTGTCAACTTTGTTCATATTTTAAAAAAAACAGTTTTTCTTGTCATTCATCTTTCTCATTTTTTAGTTTCAATTTCATTTATTTCTTCTCTTGTTATTTTTTTCTTCTACTAATTCTGGGTTTGGTTTGTTCTTGCTTTTTAAATTCTTTAAGATGCATAGTTAGGTCATTTATTTGAAGTTTTTCTACTTTTTTAATATAGGTGCTTATATCCATAAATTTACCTCTTAGTACTTTCACTGTATCCCATAGATTTTTCATTTGTTCTGTTTACATTTTTATTTGTTTCAAAAAATTTTTGAGTTCCCTTTTTAATTTCTTCTTGACCCTCTTGTCATTCAGGAGCATCTTGTTTAATTTCCATGTGTTTGTATAGTTTCCAAAATTCCTGTTGTTATTGATTTCCAATTTTATTTCATTGTAATCAGAGAAGATACTTATATGATTTCAATATTTTTAAATTAATTCAGGATTTGTTTTGTATCCTAACATATGCTCTATACTTGAGAATAATCTGTGTGCTAAGGAGAAGAATCTGTATTCTGCAGCTGTTGGATGAATCGTTCTGTAAATATCTACTAGGTCCATTTGGTCAATAGTGCAGTTAAATCCAATATTTATTTGTTGATTCTGTATCTGGAAGATCTGTCCAATGCTGAAAGTGGGGTGTTGAAGTCTACAGCTACTATTATATTGGGGTCTATCTCTCTCTTTTAACTTGAATAATATTTACTTTATATATCTGGGTGTTCCAGTGTTGGGTGCATATATATTTACAATCATTGTATCTTCTTGCTGAATTAATTTCTTAATCATTATATAGTGACCTTCTTTGTGTCTTCTTACAGTTTTTGTCTTGAAATCATTTTGGCTGATGTAAATATAGCTACTCCTGCTCATTTTTTGGTTTCCACTGGCATGGAATATCTTTTTCCATCTCTTTATTTTTAGTCTATGTGTTTCTTGTAGAGAACAGATTATTAGGTCTTGTTTTCTCATCCATTCAGCCACTCTATGTCTTTTAATTGGAGAGTTTACTCCTTTTGCATTAAATGTTACTATTAATGTGCAAATACTTACTCCTACTATTTTGTTATTTGTTTTCTGGTTGTTTTGTTGCCTTTCCTTCCTTCTTTCCCTTCTTCCTTTCTGCCTTTTAATGAAGGTGATTTTCTCTGGTCATTTGATTTAATTTTTTGCTTTTTATTTTTGTATATCTATTGTATGATTTTTGGATTTAAGCTTGCAGATACTGTCTTACAACCCATCATTTTAAACTGATGTAATGTAAAAACTGATTGCATAAATGAACAAACATGCAAAAGAAAACTAATGAAAACTCTACATTTTAATTTCATCCCCTTGCTTTTTAACATTTTGTTTTTTCTCTCTTTATCTTATTGTACTATGTCTTGAAAAGTTGTTGTAGTTATTATCTTTGATAGGTTCATCATATAGTCTTTCTACTTAAGAGTAGTTTACAAATCACAGTTGCACTACTGTACTATTATTCTGTGTTTTCCTGTGTGCTTACTATTACCAGTGAGTTTTGTACCTTCGGATGATTGCTTCTTGCTCATTAACATCCTCCTCTTTCAGAATAAAGAACTCCCTTCAGCATTTCTTGTAGGTAGGAGAGGCCTGGTATTGATAAAATGCCTCAGCTTTTGTTTGTCTGGGAATATCTTTATTTCTTTTCTTGTTTGAAGAATATTTTTGATAGGTATACTATTCTAGGATAAAAGTTTTTTTTTTCCTTTAGCGCTTTAAATTATACCATTCCACTCTCTCCTGCCCTGTGAGGTTTCCACTGAGAAGTCTGCTGCCGGATGTACCAGAGCTCCTTTGTATGCTATTTGTTTCTTTTCTCTTGCTGCTTTTAGGACCCTTTCTTTATTCTTGACCTTTGGGAGTTTGATAATGAAATATCTAGAGGTAGTCTTCTTTAGATTAAATCTGCTTGGTGTTCATTCTATAACCTTCTTGTACTTGAGTGTTGATATATTTCTCCAGATTTAAGAAGTTATTTGATATTTTCTCTTTAATAAACTTTCTACCCCAATCTCTCTACCCCCTCTTTAAGGCCAATAACTCTTAGATTTTCTCTTTTGAGGCTACTTTCTAGAACTTATAGGCTTCTTTTATTCATTTTTATTCTTTTGTCTGTCTACTCTGACTGCTGTTTGTTTTCAAATAGCTTGTCTTCAAGCTCACCAATTCTTTCTTCTTCATGATCAATTGTACTTTTAAGAGACTTTGATGCACTCTTCAGTATGTAAATTGCATTTTTCTGCTCCAGGATTCCCGCTTGATTTTTAAAAAAATATTTCAATCTCTTTGTTAAAGTTATCTAATAGAATTCAGAATTTTTTCTCTCTGTTATCTTGGATTTCACTGAGCTTTCTCAAAGTATCCATTTTGAATTTTCTGAAAGATCACACATTTCTGTCTCTCTGGGATTTTCCCTTGTGCCTTATTGAGTTTGTTTGGTGAGTTCATGTTTTACTACATGGTACTAATGCTTGTGGGTGTTCATCAATGTGTGAGCATTGAAGAGTTGGGCATTTATTGTAGTCTTTGCAGTCTGGGCTTGTTGGTGCCTATCTTATTTGGGGAGTCTTTCCAGTTATTTAAGGAGACTTGGGTATTGGTCACTGCAACCGTATCTGCTTTAGGAAGCACCCCAAGCCCAGTAGTGTTCTGGCTCTTGCAGACTCATAGAGGAACCTACTTGGTGGTCTTGGGTCAGATCTGAAAGAATTTCCTGGATTACCAGGCAGAAACTCTTGTTCTCATTCTTTACTTCCTCCCAAACAAATGGAGTCTCTCTCTCTCTCTCCCTCCCTCTCCCCCAAGGCTAAGCTGCCTAGAGCTGGAGAGGGGTGACACAAACACCTCTGTGGCCACCAGCACTGGGACTGACCCAACGTCAGCACAGCACTGGGTTTCACCCAAGGCCTGCAGTGACCACTGCCTGGCTACCATCTATGTTCACTGAAAGCACAAGGGCTGTACAATCATCGAACGGCTAATCCCGCCAGACTTGTATTCCTCCCTTCAGGGCAGCAAGTTTCCCCTAGCTTGAGATAGGTCCAGAAATGTCATCTGGGAGCCAGGGCCTGGAGTTGAGAACCTTAGGAATGTACCTGGTGCTCTAGCCTACTGTGGCTGAGCTGACACCAAACCCTCAAGAAAAAGCCCTTCCCACTCTTCCTTGCCTTTCCCTCAAAGAAGTCTGTCTCAGTGGCCACCACCACTCCAAGACCATGGCAAATATTGCCTGGCTACCATCAATGTTCACTCGAGGCCCAAGGGCTCTTCAGTAACCTTGTGGTGACTGCTGCCCATCCCAAGTCTCTCCCTCCAGGGCAGTGGGGTTTTCTCTGGCCCGGGGAAGGTCCAGGAATGCCACCCAGAAGCTAAGGCCTGAAACTGGGGACTCCAGGAGCCCATTTGGTGCTGTAATACCACTGTGGCCAAGCTAATACTCAAGCTGCAAGACAAAGTCCCCTTTGTTTTTTCCTCTCCTTTCCTCAAGCAGAAAGAGTCTCTCTCCATAGCCACTACAGCTAGGGATGTGCTGGATCACACCTGAAGTGAGCACATCTGAGTCTCATCCAAGGCCTGTGGTGGGTACTGCCCAGTTACCACTGCTGATTATTCAGGGCTCACGTGCACTTTAGTCAGAAGGTGATGAATTCTGCCAGGACTAGATTCTTCCCTTCAAGGCACCAGGTTCTCTTCTGGCCCAGGGTTTGTCTAGAAATGTCATCCAGGAGCTAGTGCCTGCAATGGGGGGGACTTAGGACTTCCTGGTGCCCTATTCTTCTATGGATGAGTTTTTATCCAAGTTATGAGACAACATCCTCTTGACTCTCATTTCTCTTCTTTTTAAGCAGAAGGGAAGAAGCTCTCTTGGAGGTGTTACCTTCACTGCCTGTGGTTGGGGTAGCAGTGACACAAGCACTCCCTTGGCTGTCCCAGCTGTCCCATAATCACTGCACTCTCTCTCCCCAAAGCATACGGATTCTCTCTCCAAACAATGTGGCTGCTGCCAGGAAATGGGCAAGGGGTGGTGTAGACAATTCAAGACTTTCTTACCCTCTTCAGTGTCTCTTTCCTTAATATGATGTTAAAACCAGGTACTGTAATTGCTCACCACTTTTTGGTTCCTGTAAAGGTGCTATTCTATGTGTATTTTGTGTGCTTTCTGTTCAATTTCATGTTCCTGCAGGAAGAATGATTGCTGGAGGCTTCTATTTGACCATCCTGCTCTGTCACTTCTCTGTGTGATACACTCCTAACTAATGATATCTGCAACATTCTGAAGTACTGGAGGCTAGGACTTCAACATATCATTTTGGGGTGAGGGGACACAACTTGACCCATAACTACATGCTATATATTTTTTTAAAGGATTACTTATGGTATGCAGACTCACAGAGCTGATACAGGTTGAGATATATTCATATATATCTTTAATTATTTCCCTCAACATTTATATGTATGTATATTTATATATATTATATATAAATATATATATTCAATTTAGATAGATTTTGGTGAATGATTTCAGGTAGAGGAAAAACATATGTATCTGGAACCTTACTTTTACTTAGTACTATACTGAGCAGAAAATAACATCCAACACAAATTAGAATTGGCTTAAAGTTGCCTGAAGATAAGCATGGGTTCAAGGGGGTCTAGCTTTCTGTTTCCTAATTCTTTCCTGCACTTTTTCATTACCTGTCTTTCTCTACTGTGCTGTAATCCCCTAAAGGGGAGAATCAGTGCTCCCTTGGTTTCATACATCAACACCTGCCACAGTGTTTAGTGCATGCTGGATACTCAAAGAGGGTCAAATCAGTCTTAGACTTTAGAATTGACCAATTTCACAAAGCTAGGTAAATGCATGGAGTCCAATTCCGATGCTGTTAACAAGAAAGGTCTCTTGTGCAATTGAAAGACATTACCAACTTCCCATTAATAATACTCCACCACAAACATAGTTTGCTGATGTGGGAAATTTTTTAGTAGACCCTCAGAGATTTCTAAATATTTTACCCTAACTAGGGGGTCAACAGTGGTTCACACTCATTTAACAGTGCTGCTGTTTCTTTGAGGTGACTAGAGTCAGAAAATGAAAAGGGAAAATCACATATTTACAGAATCAGCACAAATTGTGAAAATATTTTTTCTGGATATTTACTGGGAAATCTCTGTTTCCTTGGGAGTCCTTGGATTGTGAGTCAC
Organism: Pongo pygmaeus; assembly: GCF_028885625.2. Lineage (NCBI taxonomy): Eukaryota > Metazoa > Chordata > Mammalia > Primates > Hominidae > Pongo > Pongo pygmaeus. Next base: position 128,561,594 of record NC_072385.2, read on the forward strand.
CTCTGAGATCACTCTTTGTCATGCACCTATGACATCTGAAGGTATAATTTGGGCAACAAAAACACCACAGGCCACAGAATTTGGAGCCTATTTAACAACAATGTTGTCAGGTTACCAACCCTGGCTTTTGCTATTCTGGGCCCGTGGGGCAGAAATCCAGAAGATGACTTTCATAAACCTCTTAGCAGGAACTCCTGGGAAGCACCTTTCACATTTCCTTTGCTTTTGGAGATGTTCTTGTTTCCCTTTTTCACACATCTATGAGTAAGAGAAACGTTTGTTTTAATATTGTTTAATAAATACTCATATAGCACCTCCTATGTGCTAGGTGGATGCTATTCTAAGCACATTTCCTGGGGGTAAAATATTGCTTGGTTCATCTCATGCCTGAAATAAGGTACAGAGATCCAAACTGGATCTGGTGGCTTCAGTTTAATTTAGTTTTGACATAAAAATTAAACATTTAAAGATCTGGTTTTTTTCACCCCAAGAGATGAAAACTCTTTCTTCTCTAGGTTTCAAGCATTAACCCCTTGATCCAGTTACTTTGGCCACATGACAAATCTCCTCAATATCTCACACCTTCAGGCTTCGGTACTATGTGGAAGTGCTCTGCAGGGACGGATCATTTCTGCTCTACTTGGTGTCAGCTGGGGAGGCTCAAAGGTCACAGTCATCTGCAGGCCACACACTCCCATGCCAGGGGTCAATGCTGGCTCTTGCTGACACCTTAGCTGGCCTTAGGCTGGAACAGTTTCATGCAGCCTCGCTGTGTGGCCTGAGCTCCCTACAACGTGGTGGTCAGGTTCCCAGTGTGGGCACGGAGAGAGAGATAAATAGAAGCTGGTTGCCTTCTATCACCTGGCCTCAGAAGTCAAAGGCGCATCATTGCTGCCATATTTTATCTGCTGAGGGGTCACAAAGGCCTGCCAATTTCAGTAGGTAGGAAAATAGACTCTCTCGATGGGGCACCACAAAGTTCTTGGAGAATACGTGAACCTAGAAACACCCTTATGGTTCTTCCAGAAAAATCCTATCTCTTCCACCCATGAAGTTCAACCCACTCTACAACTAGTGCTTCCAGCTTTATAAACAGTTAGACACAGTTAAACACTCCTTTGAGTGTCTAGGTGATTTTCCTTTCATTTAAATTTTTATTCATCTTGGAGAGATTCAACCTTTGATGACCTATTGCAGCCTCCCATGTGACCTTGTTTTCCAACTCTAATGTGCACTAAAGAAACCTTTCTGACCTTCTGTTTCTCTGAGTTACTGTTTTTTCTTCAATTCTTTTCTCAGTAATTCAAAAAATTACCATGGCATTTTAGGGTGGGAAAGTTTAGTGATTATATGATCCACCATTGTTACTTACAAATTGAAAACTGAGGCCGGGAGAGAAGGGACACAGGTAGCTGGGGAAAAGAGTTCAGTTAGAATTCACGTAGTCTGATACTTAAGTATTGCTGCTTATTTGATATGCCCCTAATCTTTTTTTTTTTGTTTTTTTTGTTTTTTTTTTTTGAGAAGGAGTCTCACTCTGTCACCCAGACTGGAGTGCAGTGGCCTGATCTCTGCTCACTGCAAGCTCCGCCTCCCGGGTTCACGCCGTTCTCCTGCCTCAGCCTCCCAAGTAGCTGGGATTACAGGCGCCCGCCACCACGCCTGGCTAATTTTTTGTATTTTTACTAGAGACAGGGTTTCACCATGTTAGCCGGGATGGTCTCGATCTGCTGACCTCGTGATCCACCCGCCTCGGCCTCCCAAAGTGCTGGGATTACAGGCGTGAGCCACCGCACCCGGCTGGCATGCCCCTAACCTTTAACTTCTGTATTGTGAAACAACAGTGACACTAGAATTTTGTAACCTCTTTACATCTATACCTATCTATCTCTGTCATCTCTGTCTCCTAATGATCTATCTCAACCAGGAGATATATTTTAGTATTTTGAACATAGCATACACTGGGAAAATGTATTCCCTTGCAGATCCAGAAAGCATTTTTTAAATATCCTAAAAACCTACCAGTGGAATGGAAAACACACACACACACACTTCTATACTGCCAAGAAAGAAGCAAGAATTGTTTCCCAAGGTAAATCATCCTGTAACACTCCAAACACGAATGCATGTTATACTGGGTATTTCGATGATATGATTTCAGTGTCGTGGTCATATTACTCCATTTCCGGCAGTGCCCTAGCCCCTCTGTACTGACCCATGCAGGGATTTGCAGGGTGGGGTGAAGAACGGGGAGCGCAGACCCAGAGAGAAGTTTCCTAAGCAGCTGCCTTTCATCTCTGAGGAAGCAGAAACAAATGGCCTTCTCATCTCCTTGCTCCTCCCTCGCTCTCAGCCTCACAGGAAATGCAGAGCTGACTTTGACCGCAAGTTGCAAGGTTTTTATTTCCCAAGAGTTACCACAGATGCTTGTCTGGCCGGTTGAATGGAGCCTGCCATGTGCTGAAATAAAGTGATTTAGAGATCTTTTTCTGGCACGGGGAAAACGCCGCGGCACAGCTTCCAAATGCAGCACCCTGCACACTCTCACCCCTGCCTCCCCTTCGGGGTCAGGTTTCACACTTGCAAATTCACAGGAGGAGTTCAGAGTCTGTGTTGCTTGGCTGCGAAACTGCTTCCCTGGCCAGGCCAGTTACATCTTAGCTTGGGGCTTATTTTAAGGCCCAGTTCTGAAGCGACGGCACAATTCGTTTCAACACAACTAGAACGTGCTTCCGACTCGGGCAAGGCTTTTGGGTTTAGTTGCACCGGTGTTTCCTGCTGTGTCTCAAGCCAGGTCCCATGGCCACTGTCAAGTACCTACTGGGTAGCCAGCAAGGGCCTGAGCTGTGTACATTCCTTCCAGCCTTAGGCAGTGGATTCTGTCGATACTTGTACAGTCTACATTTTCTGGATGGTTAAATTTTATTTTTATTTTTAGAATATCTATATCTAACATTTATATTCATCTATATAGATATATCTCTCTCATCTACCTATTTATCAACGATCTGTCATCCATCTACCTACCTACTATCTATGCATCTAGCTAATGCATCTATCCAGCCATCTCTCTCTGTATGTATCATTATCACCCACCAGGTTCTTGCCAACAGGGCTGCTCTTGTAACCTGAGGGAGTAAAACAGAAGGACCTGCCTTGACCTTCCATTTTTCAAGGGGACTGGATGCTAAGGGGCCAGAAGGACTTTGTTAAAACCTCATTCTCAAGAAACAGTTTCCTGACATAGCTCCTAGGGCAGTGACCTGACAGCGCATCTTTGTAAAACTTTCCCCAGATGTTGCTATCTTAAGCAAGGCACAGTTTGCTGGCTGTAGTGGCCATGAGCAACATCTGCAAGGCTGAGGAACCAGGAGCCAGGTGAGTCTCAGAGAGAAAGAGGGTGAAGGAGAGGGTAAGTAGGTAACGTGCGAGCATCCAAATCCTACCGTAATGTGCCCCCAGAGAGAGAGAGGACATCAGATTGCTGTCCTGAAAGAAAAAAAAAGTTTTTCTTAATAAGAAAATGCTTTTGGAAATGTCTAGAAATGTTCATTCAAAACATATAAAGTTTTCCAACTGACCAAACCAGAGTCTTTTGACAACCTAACTTGTGTTTTCCACTGGCTGAGGTCTTCAGTGTGTAACCTTCAGGACTATGCACCCTGCTCTAAGGCCTCTCTGATGCCCTGCAGTTTCCAGTGTCCTGCTTACATCTCCACTGTGTTTTCATGTTCTTGTCTGTCTTCAAATTGTAATTCTAACCCTGCCAATTGAGGTCTGGACTACTGCAAGGATTACATCATAGTTGAAAAGTGGGTCTCTTTTGTTTTGCTTTTACTTCAGCAGCTTTCCCCTAGATGTGTTTACTAAAGACAGAGCATTTGGCTGGCTAAGAAAAGTGGGATCCTCCACAGAGACCTCAATGACAGGTCCTGATTAGCTTCGCAGTAGAGATGGCAGGATGACACCGTGAGGTCAGAGACCAAAGAAGCCAGAGCTGGCAGCCAGCAGAGAAGCAGCCCTCGAAGGGATATCTGAACCGCAGCCCAAGCACTTGTTGACCCTCAAAGGCGGGCGCCTAGAGGACACTCCATGTGGTTCCAAAGCTGAGCCTGCGACATCGAATCCACCTTGCTTTTCTCTTGCTGCACCTGAAGGCAGAGGTATCCTCGTAGTGACACCATCAGCCCACACAAGTGGATACTATAAGCAAAAGTAAACAGTTTGGCAAATGTCCCACAGCCCGCTTGTCCTGGGGTGTTTGCCTGAGCTGTGTGAGAAGTTGCAACCCCCTGGCTTTAAAAACCTCGGGAAATCCCCAAAGCCCTTTGTCACATGGAGACTGTGTGTTTTCTTCCCCCATATTTGTTTTTCTCTTCACCAAAGAGCACCCAAGTTAATTAAACCCCAATCAGGCCACAATGAAGATCTAGATCTTGTTCATTCTTGATTCATGAACAAATTAACTGGGGCTGGTGGATCCTGATTTCAAATTGCATGAAAGAAGAAAGCGGTTTCATGCAGCATCGAAGCATTACGTGTGGGGGAAATTAAATAGACGTTTTAAAATGACTTGGCATCTGATGATCCAGTTTTGTTTTGTTTTTTCTGTGCCTAACAATTTTATCTTGATTGAAATTGATAATTCTACCTGCAAACAACAGATTGAAGGTAGATGGAGGAGACCTTCAATTTGTGAAGGTTTCGCGTCCTGGTACAACTGGGTGGGGAGGATCTGCTAAAGGACTTAGTCCAGTCTCCTCTTTTTATAGAGGAGGAACCAGATTTGCCTAATGTAATTCACGTACTTAGATCCCCAAGAGGACTAGACACACTAAGCTCTCTTCTTTTTCTGGGTTATTACAGAAGGAGTTGTGTTGTTTTGTCATTTTCTATACAAAATGTCTTTGAACAAGTATTTAGAAACCTTTGCTCTGCCAAATATACACACATACATACATATGCAATTATATTTAAAATATGTATTTATTTAAATATATTGTATATTATATACAATATATTTAAATTATATTAAAGTGTAATAAAATTAGAATTATTAGACACAGAAAAAATAAATAGGTTGTTTTATGCTAAGTTTTTTTGCTCTACCATATATATGAATACATATATAAAATCCATGTATATATGTATGCATATTTTTTGCATTTTATGACCACTTAATCTATCCTACTCTGAGGAATTTTGATGCAGAGATATTGGGAGGAAATGCATTGCAAGCAGTGTATTTTGACAAACAGTTTTTAAAAAGTCTCTTTGCATTTCAGAATCCAATATGTATTTTTATCAAGCAACTTCCTAACGTTAGTGTTTATATACACTTTAATTTACGTGGAGTGTGGAAAACACAGTAGTTACAACAAGGAGTAGCCACCAGTGCTTCCATTGTCACAGAGAAAATGACATTCTAAAAGCATAAAATTTACTGATTTTTCAAATCCTAATCCACGATTAGATGGGAGCCTGTCTCCTAGGAAATATGCAAATGGAAAAGAAAGCAAAAAAAAAAAAAAAAAAAAAAAGCATGCTGCAAAGTCAAGCCTAAAAATTTCAGAAACGATCTAGTTTTACTTAAGAAAAAAAAATAGAGGGACTCCAACTCACTAATAAGCACGAGAGCATTTCCCCTCTTATTCACTTGTTTATTGGCCTGTTTTGGTAAGGAAAGCTGCACCAACTGTGCCCCAGGCTCACATAATCTGGATTTGATCAACATCTCCAGACAATTGTGGCTGCAACTTTACACCTCCCCCAATGCCAGGATATAAAATTTGGCCCACCCCTACAACACACCACTAATTAAGCCAAGCCTGGTGCATGTGTTGAGAGAACAATGATGACAACCAGCCCACAGGGGAGGGAGTTTCAAATCACAGTCAACAACAGTCCCGCAACTCAGCCCTTAAAGAGAAATGAGCCCACAAGCTTCTCCAAATGACACCCGTAACAGGCAGGTCTCTTTGATTTATAATTACTGTACTTAGCTGGGTTTTCCCTTTCTGTGCCTGACTGCTGGATTCAACCATTCTTATCTGCATAATTTGGGGGTGGCGGTCTCATGCAATATGCAAGGGCAAAGGCTCCCCATCTCCTCTTTGGCTGAAGTGGAGGAGCCCCTCCTTCATTTCCTACCCAGAGGAACAATGGTTCTGGGAGTGGCTGAACACAGGGGAGGAGGCGGGGTGAAAGACGCTGCTGCCTGGAGCCACGCCCCTCGGATTTGTTTTTGGCTATCCCAGGCCGGCCTCCAGGTTATTCCAGCAGGGAGCTGACTTTATAGAGAAAACCCTGCCTAGTGGTGGCTCTTTCTGACTGCTTGTCCAAACATTATTGGGTAAAGCCTAACTCCAGGACTTAAGAAATGTACTAAAAAGTCCCAGGGAAATGCACTTGCCAAGCAAGGAAGCTTGCAGGGAGGAATGCAGTGAATTCTCAGAGGATGTGCAAGTGCTCAGTCCATGAAGTTGAACCCTTTATGTATGTTTCTCACAGAGGACCAAGATGCATCCAGTTCTTCCTCCAGGATTCCTTTTGAGAGCAGCCAAGACAACTCTCGAGTTCGACCTATAAGAGTGTCCAATCACTGGCTCTGTAAAGAATCAAGCTTTGGGAAAACAAAACCTTCCATTTTTAGTAGAAGGATACAATGTGTAATTTTGTCGATTTCTCAAAAAAAAAAAACAAAATAGAACAAGTCATGAAACCAATGCTGATTACTCTTCTACTATTCTAGATCTTTGTAACTCCCATTGGGAGAGTTTCTTATGCAGATCAAGAGCAGCATATGGCTGCAAGACATTGAAAAAATAGATTAAACATCAATGTAAAAACATATGAATAATAGTGTATGCATTGCAAAGGTCCATGTCTGTATAATTCATCCTTTATTCACAAAACTGTTGGTAAAAGGACAGTATTCAAAACAAGCACCTTCATGGGATAAATGAAGAACTTAGTTGGCAGGGTACAAGCATACATATATGATAAGCACATATATGTATTCACAGACATATGTAATGTTCAAATCTATACATATAAATGCACATTTTACTTAGCAAAGTACATAAGTTTGTAAAATAAATGCATTGTGCCATCTAAATTACCACTCAATCCAATCTGATATAATATTGAAATGTATTCCTTCCATTTTTTCTTGCTTTTTAATATTTATTTTATTTTTATTTATTTATTTATTTGAGATGGAGTCTCGCTCTGTCACCCAGGCTGGAGTGCAGTGGTAAGATCTCGGCTCACTGCAAGCTCCGCCTCCTGGGTTCAAGCCATTTTCCTGCCTCAGCCTCCCGAGTAGCTGGGACTACAGGCGCCCGCCACCATGCCAGGCTAATTTTTTTTTATATTTTTAGTAGAGACGGGGTTTCACCTTGTTAGCCAGGATGGTCTCGATCTCCTGACCTAGTGATTTGCCCGCCTCGGCCTCCCAGAGTGCTGGGATTACAGGCGTGAGCCACCGCGCCTGGTCAATATTTATTTTTTTTCTTCTTCCCTTTCTTTCTTTCTTTCTCCCTCAAACACTAATTTTCTAATATATGCTAGATATGGCTCCAGATATGTTAAGTGATCTGAAAGTAACTGTTCTCCTGGAGCCTACTGTGTAAACAACTAACAGTAAAACAAAGAATGAGAAAGAAACTCTTGGGGAGATGCACACACATTTTTAGGTTATGGCAAGAAAAAAGTGAGAGCTTTGTATAGGATTTGGAATCAGATGTTCTGTGTTCAAATCCTATCTCTGCTGTTAACTGCCTATATGATATTAGGGAATGAATTTTCTTCCATGAAATGTAAGTAAAGACATTTGTGCTGTTCTCCACAGGAATAACATAAAAATCAAATGATTAAAGCTGTCAAAACACTGGATAAAAGATATAACTTTATGCAAGGTACTTCCACACGTATATGCCTAGGGAAAGCAGAACTTCAGTCCGGCATTGAAGGACAAGGAGAATTTTCAGGGTGGATGTTTTAGGCTGAGTTCAGCTAAGAGCTTGTACAGTACTGTGAAGCTCAACAGGAGACCCAGAGGCAGCAGGTGTGTGTTCAAATGGAAGGTCAGGGATAAAGGCCCACGAGCACACACAAGTGCACACACACTCTAGCATAAAACGAAACATCACTCACATTCTTCCATGCCTGCTAAGGGGCTCAGCTTATTTTTGACCAAAGAAATTATTACCGGTGGTAAATCCATACGGGTCTGCAGCAATCTCAATTCCTGTCTCCTCAGAAGAAAGAATTTGATTAAAGGGCATAAGGCAGAAGAAGAGACCAAGGCAAATTTGACAGAGGAGTGAAAGTTTATAAAAAGCTTTAGGCTGGGCATGGTGGCTCACGCTTGTAATCTCAGCACTTTGGGAGGCCGAGGTAGGTGGGCGAATTACTTGAGGTCAGGAGTCCCAGACCAACCTGGCCAACATGGTGAAACCCCACCTCTACTAAAAACACAACAATTGAGCTGAGCATGGTGGCGTGTGCCTGTAATTCCAGCTACTCAGGAGGCTGAGGTGGGAGAATCGCTTGAACCCGGGAAGCAGAGTTTGCAGTGAGCTGAGATCATGCCACTTCACTCCAGCCTGGGCGATAAAGGGAGACTCAAAAACAAAAAAGCCTTCAGAGAAGTATACTTGGAAGAGAGCCAAGTAGCCATCTTGGAGGTCAAGTGCCCCATTTGATGGTGGACTTAGGAATTTATATGGTGGCCTGCTTTCAGTGTCTTGCATCCCTTTTCTAGTGGAATGCCCCAGAAGGTCATATACCAGTTAAACTTTGCTATTTTGCCCCTTAAGGCACAGGCCTGAGCCCATTCACCCAATACCTGAGATCCTATTTGGAAGCTGCTGAGCACCAGTTACAGGTGTTTTTATCTATTGGAAAACTGCCTTTCCCTGGCACTGGCTGCAACCAATTATTATTTGAGAGAGGCAGTGTGACAACTGCCTGACCCATCACCTGATGGTCACCTGACTTTCCTGGTGGGTTTGGGGGAGCCCTCTCCTGCACCGCTGCTACCTACTGTAACAAAATGGCATTACTGATCTGTATTTCAAATTGCTAATGCCAGCAGTAGCCTGGAGATGAGTTGGAAGGGTGTGAGGTGGAGCAAGAAGAATCCACTACGGGATGTTCTATAGCCTCCATCAAAAAGTGGGGTCCCCGAATCATCAGCAGCAGCAGCATGGTGTTTTAGTTCTGGGGGCTGCCATAGCAAAGCGCCACAAACTGAGTGTCTTCAAACAACAGAATTCTTTTCTCTTACAGCTCTGGAGGCCAGAAGTCCAAAATCAAGGTGTCAGCAGGCTGGTTCCTCCTGAGGCTTCCTGGCTGCTGGTGGTTACTGGCCATCCTAGGTGCTGCTTGGCTTCCAGATACATCCCTCCAACCTCTGTCTCTTTCATCATTGGATGCCCTCCTGAGTGTCTGTGCTCAAAATCTTACCTTCTCATAAACACGCTGGTCACTGAATTAGAGCCCACTCCACTCTTGTGTGATCCCATCTTAATTTGATTGAATCTGCTAAGACCTGATTTCCACATGACGTTATATTCCCAGGTCTGAGGGTTTAGGACTTCAGTGTGTCTTTTGATGGGACACAATTCAATACATAACACCTGGGATCTTGTTAAAAGGGCAAATTCTCCTGCTCTTCCCAAATCTACTGAATCAGGAGCTCTGAGGATGGGGCCTGGCAGCTGTGTTTCCACCAGGCCCTGCAGGGGATTCTGACACTCCCTCACCTTTGAGGGAAGGTGGGGAGAGGATGGAAAGAGGGGAGCTCAAACAACTTATTTGGGGAAGAAACATTGTTGAGTAGCATGATAAATGAGGGAAGGAGGTCACAAGGAGAATGATAAGTACCTTAATCAACATTATTTTAGTTGGACTCAAACATGATTAAGCGATTAATAAAATAATATTTAATTATTAAGTGTATTGGGGAATCTCAGGGAAGCAGGTGCAGGATGTGGAGCCCACAGTGAACCGAGGAGCGACTGCCTGCCTATGTCTTCTTGTGGCTCTCTTCCCTCTCCCTCTTTCCAGGCCCCTTCTCCTCTCCCTTTCCCTCCCCCCTCCTCCCTCCCAGCGCTCCCTCAAGGGAGGCAGGGCCACCCAACGCCTCCCACACCCACACCCTAAGTCCTAACAGGCACCAGTGGCCCTGGTGCTGCTGTGTCCCATACACCTTCCCAGGAGAAGGGATCCCTCGGCCTAGGCCAGAGCCCAACTCTCAGGTGCTCCCCTGTGGCTGAAGGATGGGATCATGAAGTGTGGGTGTGACTGCCAGGACCCACCCTGTAAGGAGGTGACCTTATTCTCAAGAAAGGAGGTGCTGCGGCCTTGCCAGGCTCTGCACGTGGGACGGACTCCTCCCTCGGACCTCCAGTGGTCCATCTGGGAATGAATTCCAGACCCTGGTAGTTTAGAAAGTGCAGGGAGAAGATTTTAGGAATTGGATGACTAAGTAGGAATCATAAATTAAATCTTGCATAAGTCAGAAGACTGCAGGTGGGAATTGAGTGGAGCTGGGATTGGAGATGGAGCCAGCAGACAGAGAAATCTGAGATGCCAAGGTCAAAATAAACTTTGAAATATAAGAGGGCTCAGGGAAGTGGCTGGAATCCCGCGCTGGGCAGGGCAGGTGGGTGTGGGCGGGGCTGGCAGGTGAGGGAGGGGCAGGTGAATGTGGGTGGGGCACGTGAGTGTGTGCAGGTGTGGAGAGGCAGGCATGTGTGGGTGGGGCAGGTGGGTGGGGCGAGGCAGGTGGATGTGGGCGGGTGTGAACCTCGCAGGTGGGTGTGGGTGGGCTGTGGTTTTGGAGCTCAGGCTGCAGGCTGAGTGGGGCCCATGCTGAAAAAGATAACCAAGCTGGGCTTGTGCTGGCAACTGGTAGTAGCTTTCCCCTAAGACAAAACACAGGGGAAGCAATCCAGTGTACATCTATCTATAAAGCCAGAATAACTTCTTAACTCCCAGAGAACACGGGGCTGGGTGGGCATCGGGAGAACCAGCCACAGCACTGCCACCCTTGAGGGCTCAGCAGGAGGACCTGGTGTTTGCAACTCGGCATCTTACCTTGGAATCGCGGAGGTCTTACCGCATAGCCTCCAGGGTCCCACAGACTTCTTAGTTTCTGCTGTTTAGTAAGAGTTTATAAAAATGCCTAGGTTAGCATTGCTTGGAACTATTCTGAAAAAGAAAATTTAAAAAGAAAAAAATGGAATTCAGATAAACACAATGGAAAATGCTGGGGAAAGAGTTAAATCTAATGCTGGGAAGCTCTCGGCCTTTCCTTTACATAGAATCAGAGGAGAGGAATTCTTTGCTTTTTCACAAATCCAAATAATCCCTCTGGATTTGCAGTAAATTAGACACACAGTCCCTCAGCCCTTGACACACATTGTGAGGAAATTATTTATTTACTTGATATACTTAAAGCATTCCACTGGTCTGAGAGCAAATGGATGCATGAAGAAAATACAAATCTAACACTTAAACCAAATGCTGCAGTAAGAGCCTCCGTGCAGAAGAAATACACATTGACGGTGATTGGACACTGAAACTGAGGAAACCATTGATATGAACCACATGGGGCTTTTTGGATGAGTAAACCAAAAGCCAATTATGATCGACCATCCCTGACTGTAATTTCATTAATCCAAAAGCTGACAATTCTCCCCAACAGAAGCTCCAATGCAACGTGCTTCAGCCTTCTCTAAGAGCCAGAACGCACCACCAAGGCTGATATCAGAGATGAGGCTGATGGCTGTGAGTTCTGCCTGTGAGCTGCAGAGGACTGCACATTTTCAATAGTCAGGTAGATGCAATTACCCTAGTTGCACATGAGAAGCTTGAGTTTAGAGAGGTCAAACATCACTTGTCCAAGATAACAAAATTCATGAGGTGGCAAGTGTGGCATCAAGTCTGACTTCCACACCAGAAATGCATTGAAATGATGGTTGGCAGGGGTGAGGATGACATCTCTTTCTTTCTTATTTTTTTTTTTTTAATTAGAGTAAGATTCACCTTACATGCACACACTCCTTCATTTGTACACTTCTTATATTTTATCTCATTTAATTATAGCAACAACCTTTTTGGTAGGTGATGTTAGCATATTTTACAGAGGAGGCAGCTAGTGACTGAGAGAGCCTTAGCAACTTGCAGAGGATCAAACAGTGAATGGTTGGGCCAGAATTTGAATCATAGTCTCCTGACACCTGGTCTAGCCATTGCCAGCACACACACTTTCTATCATATAATCATAGACCCAGGAAATGGGATTGCAATACAGCATAATCTCATCCATATTTTTAATGAAATTTAAATATATTTTCTTTCAAGCTATGTAGAGTTGAATAATGACTAATAACATTAAAGGGCTGTACAGCATCATTTAGAATATACAAACAGTATATTTGTAAAGGTGCACATTTAGGCATATTATACTTGTTGCCTACCTAATATGAATAGTATTCTATGCCAGTTGACTTTTTTAGTGCTGCTTGGAGACACCTCTCCGCAGAATTAATGTCGTCGATCAGTCCGTATCAGCTGCCACCCCCTGTAGTACACCACAGAGCCTGCTTGTTACCCATGTTAGAAGCCGCCTGACAGACAGAAAGTCTCCCTCTGACTCTGTTTGGGCCTCAGGTCATGAGTCACCATCTGCATTCTCTGTCTGGTTTTTGAAACCTTTGGCTTGTTGCTTTTCATCCACAACTGTAGGGCCTTGCACTGTACCCTGCAGTAAGCTAAGCTCCACAACTGCCTGAGCTTGCCTGAGGATCACCCAGATCCTCTCCAAGTGAAATCCATTCTCATGCAATTTGATATCAAGCAGAAGTTTAATTACATTTGTATAGCTTGATCTTTAGCCAGCAGTGGGTCAGGTGCCTTCCTGGGCACTTCTCTAATCCTTGCAGCAACTTGTGCAATCCATGTTACTAATTACAAATGAGGAAACTGAGTCTGGAGCTCTGCTTGGTCTCAAAACCAGTATTTTCTCCCAATAAACTAGACTGGTTATTTTGGTGGATACATGGAAACTTTCTTTTTTTGAAACGGATTATTCTCACTTTTCATAAAGATGTAATATATATTGCTTTCTTTCTTTCTTTCTTTTCTTTTTTTTTTTTTTGCTTTATCTTTTATTCCCTACAGGGGTCCTTAAAGCCATTTGGTCATGGAAGAAACTGAATCCAGGGCTTTTGAACTCATCAACAGTTTCAACTTTTCACCTTTGTCCAAAGAAAGCACCTACTCCCATGCCACTCCTCTCTTTGGATCTGCGCTTTGTGTTTTCACTATGCACACACCTAAACACGCATACACACACACACACATTATACACATGCATAAAAGGCATGCAATACACACACATCATATACATCCATAATATGCATGAAATACAAATACACACACATCATACACATAAACAATATGCATGCAATATACACACACACACACATGCACACACACATTTTCTTTCCTCAAAGCAAAACCAAACTCTGTCCTGACAGCTCATCTTGCCATCGTGGATGCAGAAGTTCTTTAGCCCTGCCTGTGTATCTGTGGTCTGCTGGCACTCCAGGCTGGAGCTCCCTTTGCTGTGGGCATTGGGTATTCATCTGTCTCTCTTTAGACCAGCCTGATTTTTACAAGTCTTCCGGGAGCAGGCACGCACTCCCATGCTACAAAGCAAATGGGTCTATCTTAGAGGTCACTGTAGGACAGTGCACTGCTCTAGTGGCATTGTGGCTTATCCATGGATGTGTGCCCTTGTGCGTTCATCACAAGGTTCTGCTCCTCAGACGCCTCCTCTCTCCAGAGGTTGGTCATCCTTCTCAAGGTTCCGTACACTTCTGGATAAAAAAATCCATTTTAACTGTTTTAAACAAAATTATAAATGAGCACTCACTCATTCTAGCTCTCTAAAATAGTTCAAAAATATTTTTCGGAAGAGAGTTATAACCTTTTTCAAAGGCCCTTTTTTTTTTTTGAGATGGAGTTTCCCTCTGTCTTCCAGGCTGGAATGCACTGGCATAATCTTGGCTCACTGCAACCTCTGCCTCCCAGGTTCAAGTGATTCTCCTGCCTCAGCCTCCCAAGTAGCTGGGACTACAGGTATGTGCCACCACACCCGGCTATTTTTTTGCATTTTTAGTAGAGACAGGGTTTAGCCATGTTAGCCAGGCTCGTCTCAAACTCCTGATCTCAGGTGATCCACCTGCCTGGGCCTCCAAAAATGCTGGGATTACAGGCATGAGCCACTGCATCTAACCTCAAAGGCTGTTTTGTAAAGGTTGCAAGTTTCCTATCTGCCTTCTCTGAAAATATTTTAAAATATGGTTAAATACATTATGTTTACCAATTAGACACTCAACTAATTAATGCCACGTTCTGAAGATACAAAGATGAATAAGATAACTTCAAGAAATTTAGGAAGTAGCTTCCTAAATTATGTTTTAAACTAATCTGAAATATATATACACATATATTTATATATAAATTTATATATAAATATATATTTATATATAAATAAATATATGCTTATATATATATACTTTTTATATATAAAATATATATACGTTTATATATAAAATATATATACATTTATATATAAAAAGATATATATACACATATATACATATACATATACACATATACACATATATATATACATATACACATACACACACACACACATATATATATCTCAATACTTTCCTGATCTGTTGTTCCAGAGGCCTGAGGAGGCCAAAGTGGAGAGAAGGTAGGTAAAGCTTTCTGTTCAGTGGGATTTCACTGGTCCCACTGAGTTCCTATTTGGATGTTACGACTACTACCGTGATGAACCAATGGTGACAGGAAAGGGACACACACATCTATGAATGTGGCAGTGAGAGCGATGGTGAGAGGGGCTAGTTATATTTTCATCTTCCAGAAGCCATGATCTGAATTCCAGCTACTGGGGCCCTGCGACTTCTGCCTCATTCATTGATTCTGCACATGCACTGCCTCCTGGGGCTGGCTCCTCAACACCGCCTGAGTTCCACCACCAAATTGAGGCTGTAGCCAGCCATGGCATGGTTCTAGCAGACTGAATGCTCCTGTGTGGTGGGGTATGTCTTAGTGTGTTTTGGCTGCCATAACAAAATATCGGTGACTTAAGAGGCTTAAATGGCAGGCATTTATTTCTCACAGTTCTGGAGACTGGGAAGTCCAAGATCAAGGTGCGGGAAGACTTGGTGTCTGGTGAGAACCTGCTTACTGGTTCGAGATGGCTCCTTCTCACCATGCCCTCATAGGATAGAAAGGACAAGAGAGCTCTGGTATCTCTTTGTCTTGTTATAAGGGCATTAATTCTAACATAAGGGCTCGATCATCGTGACCTTACCCAATCTTAATTACCTGCCAAAGACCCCATCTCCAAATACTACCACATTTGGGGTTAAGGCTTCAACATATGAACTTTGGGGGAACACCATGTGGTTGATAGGAGGGCACATGGTAAGACCTGTGTTTGTCTCTTCACTCATTTCCCAGTAAAATGGCTTCGGCTAGTCTGCCCCAAAGTCATCTACCTGCCACCCAGTGGTTATCTGGCCTCAGGGACTGGTGTTCTAGATTTAGTACCACTTTCTGCTACTGGTCATTTGGGCAGTCAGCTATAGTAGTCATGAGCTCAGCCTTGGTGAGAGGGAGCCCGTGGAAAGAAATTGGGTTTGTGATGACATTATTGGGCCACTGAGTCAACCTTGCCCTGGACCCAACTTGTAGACAGAATTTTATGTGAGTTAATACATTACCTTATTTTTAGAGCCAGTTTGAGTAAGGGATCGAGTTGGGGAAAGAAAGGTCATTACTGGTGGCTGCAACCAATCTAACTGACTAATCAGATTACTCTCATAAATGGCACCCTAAATGTGCTGTCCTGTGAAATCCAATGTAAAAGAAAGGGCTGCCAGATATGGTACACGGGTAGAAAAATGGTCATTATATCTGACCGTAGCATTTCTACTGTGTTGTGTTGTGAAGGCATCATAGCATTTCTTGTTGCTGATCATTGAAAAAAATTATCTTGATATATTTTGAGCAGAAGAAGCTGAAATAAAAATGTGAGCCTCACCTGCTGTTTCCAAGGAAGCTTACAGTTGTGCTACAGATTTTAAAGTTTGGAAAGCAGTACCTTAAACAGAGATTCCCCAAACTTCACCCGGGTGCAGGTTATATCAGAATAACAAGAAATGCTTATGGAAAAGACAGATTCCTCTGTGCTACTTCAGAGCAAATAATTATCTCTGAGAGTAAAGCCTAGGGATTTGTATTTTCAACAAGCTCTTGATAATTTTTATTCACTGCCAAGATCGCGAGCAAATGTCTAGAGAAAATTGGCTGAGATCAAAGCCAGAGCAAGAGCCCACCAATTTAGCTATTTGGGATGAAAAGCCCTTCTCCTTAATCCAGGGTTGACATTTCACATGTCTATTTGTAAATTCTAGGATTGAACTAGAAAGGGCAAAGTTTCATGGTCAGGAGAACCGGTTCTACTTTACTCCGTCAGTCTTTAGCCTTCTACAACCTTGGAGAAATCACTTCTTTGGGGGCCTCAGTTTTCTCATCTGGCAAGTAAGAGGGAAAGGATTACACAAGATTATATATAAGGTACATTCTTCATATAAAGCTCTCAAAAATCCATGACGTCAACATTGGGGAATGGTTATAAAACTTTTGTGTCCATAGGCAGATTTTTAAATTGTGTTTTAATTTACTGATTTTCACTTTTCTATTCTCACTACATTTTTATGGGTAGCCAGGAGGGCAATGGGAAGGATGTGTTTAGCAGTAAATGTTTCCCCAGAGATACCAATCAGTAGGAAACCAAGTATGAGTTAAGAGCTTTCCTTCTGAAATAGAAGTTTCACATCTTGAAAAGAAATTAACATGATTTTTATGGCATACAACTTTGTGTCATAGTTGAAACCTTGTTCACCAGGTGAACTTTTGTCTGAGTTATATTTTCCACTTTTGGAACTCATGTAATTTGAAAGTAGATTATACAAAAATCTATTAGAAGGCACTTTTGCATACTCAAATTTTCATAGAACAGGCTCAATGTTATTCTAGCTAATATGAGGGCTATATTTTCCCCCTGCGTGGTCCTACAGGAATTTCCCAGCTAGAGTACAATATGTGACTTGGGAGGGTTCTGGTTTAGACCTTAAGCATTTGCTTCCAACCTTGGAAATCTGCTGTGACAATTCATCACGTTTTCCTGCTTCAGTCAAATCCCTGGTGTCAAAAACCCTGTAACCTTAGTGCCAATAAAAACAAGCCAACCAAAGTGTTGGGATTGCTTTCCTCAAAGTCGTCATTCCCTTCCTCAGGCCCAGCAGTAGGTGATGAAGTCTTAAAAGTCCTCAAATGAAACACTGTGATGAGATCTATTTGGGCCTTTGTGCAGACATGAAGCTCTTCCTCTGCTGATGGGCCAGGCTTTCTGCCTATGGGGCCCACGACAGCCTTGGAGCCCAATCAAACTTTGCATCCTCTCTCTGTCTTGTTCTCTTCCATTCTTGCTTTTGGACATCTCCATGAACAAATCAAGTTACAGAACTGGCTTCCCTGCCACTTCAAGGGGCTTTCAAAGACTAACATTAAGTTTTAACATTAATTAACATTCACAAAAGTTGTGGGCCTTGTGTTTCTGTGTCTTTAAGATGGTGAGTTGCTAGGAGGAGAGCGGCTTCCAGGAGGAAATCTTGATGATGACGTGACTCACAGGTGAATCGCTGGGGGTGCAGTTCTTCATCACCTGCATGGGCAAGAGCTTTGATCTTCTACCACATCATTCTCATTAACAATTACAGGAATTGCATATCTAAAGAGTTCTCTCTGCTGAAACTAAGCTCCTTAACCTTCAGCACTAGTAAATCCACTGCGGTTCCATCATCACACATTGTAAGGACTTTGAAGGGCCTTCTACTTGCTGTCAGTCTAATGAAATGTGCGTGAGCGAGGACAACAAGCACCCTTCACAAGCCGCCGTGTGGGTTAATGCGAGGGCTTTCTGACCAGCGGAAGGTGTGAATTCATAACAAGATCTGGTGTGTGCAGCTTTAACAGCTTGTCAAATGTGTGAGTTGAGGATAATGAATTCAAGTCCAGTTGGGGGGTTTTCTCTGGTTTGCAGGTCTATTTACAGGGATGACATAGATAGAGGAGCCACATGGAAAGGCACAAGCAGGTTCCTGGGCTTGAATGGAATGGTCTTTTGTTAAAGGCCAGATTGGCTGTTGAGAATAACGACGTCTGTGTAACACCCTCGGCTTTCCCATAAAATTAAGTGGACTTCATTTTCACTGACTCCAACTTCAGCAAAAAATAACCTCAAACTAGCCATTTCGACATACAGGCATGATTGAATCGAAAACCTTACCTGTGCCAGGGTAGCCCCAAGGCAGGGGCTTGCCCAAGCAGGGCAGCCCCAAGCCACACATAGCTACTGAGCCCTTGACATGCAGCTGGCCCAGACTGCAAATTGTGCAAGCATAAAACACACAGGGGATTTTGTAGACTTACTACACATACAACAAGTAAAATACTGCATTGGTATTTGTATGTTACTTATGCATAGAAATGAGAGCACTTTAGATAAAGTTGATTACATAAAATATATTATTAAAGTAATTTTTAACTGTTTCTTTTGCTTTCTTTAGTGTGGTTACTAGAAAACTTAGTTCCATGAAAGCTCATATCAAATTTCTATTGGACAGTGCTGTCTTACATCACCAAATGTAACGTAAACATTGAATAGGTACCCTTTTTTTAGGTGATCAAGTAATCACTAGATTTTTATATATTGCATTTTCTTAGAATTATATTTGCTTAGGAGTTTTTAGATGGTAGTTAATATATTAATTATTTTATAAGTCTTTAGTTCTAATATCTATATACCAGGTTTTATATTTAAATTCACATTTAAATATATACTACTTTAAAAAAATAATCCTGAAGTGGAGTTAGACAGTGTAAACATGGGAAAGTTATTTTCTAATCTATCTCAAGCAGAATTCAACTTCCAGTTTCACTGTAGCAATTGTCAAATGAAAAAAAATTACCCCTAATTCATTAATGACCTATTTATTGCATAGGTTATTTGAAAGACAAATGTTTTAAAACTCAAAAGTGAATATCAACTGGAAAAATCCTGCTCATTCTCTCTGCCTCTTTCCCCATTTCACTTCCCTTTTCCCTGTCTCTAGCAAGTTTGGAGGGCGTCTATGCCAGTGGCAGCCAGGAGAGAGAACACAGCAAGTGCGTTGAGAAGGAAATACTTTGCACTTAAAAAAATGAGCCCCTTCATGAAATTCCTGCTGTGGGAGAATCAGGGAAGGGAAGGGATGGAGAGAGAATGAGTAAAGGAACAAACAGTCCCCCAACCCCTCTCCAGAAAGGACCTAGCCAGGAACAGGCTGGGCTGAGGCGAGGCTGGAGAACCACGCGGGTAGGGAGAGTTTGAATTCAGCCTGAAGTGGATTTTTTTGAAAACCTCAAGCAAGCCATGTTTCCCAAAATGTGATTACACTTATAATTGAAAGTGACTGGAAAGATGAAGAATCTTTTTAGATATTCCCAAGCATCGTGGAAAAAAGTGATGTTATGGGGAGAATTTGAAGGTAGGAGTTGGAGAAAAATAAAGCAATTTTCTTTTTGTACCATTTGAAATCCAGTTTGTAAATCATAGTGGTTGTACCAGGTAGCTGGATGCTAAAAATACATCATCCATTCCCTGCCCCAGATACTGTCTTTAGGTGGGAAGTGCCCTCAGGCTTGGACCCCTCTCTTTCCAGACTTTTCCCCTGAGGACTTTCCACACATTCCTTTGGGCCTCTCAATATTACCTCTTGAACTGGTCAGGTAGCTACAAAAACCCCATTATTTTCTTATGCAGAATGATATCACACCTTGTCTTGGCTCATTGAAGTGTTTCCAAAAAAGTAAAAAAGCAATTCACTCTCTAGTAAGATGCTTCTGACCTTCCGGAGAGAGGGGTTAAATTGCACTCTTCTCTTAAAATAACAATTCTTGTCTTTCTGATATAGAAGCATCACCCACAACTCAATATCACAAGGGGCAGTCAGCTCAGGAATTGCCTGGTATTGTGGATGCCAGGAAGCCCCTGAGGGAGGTAGGTTTTAGGGGAAATAAAGGCACATAACTAAGGAAGGAGGTCTTTCTCACCTTTGAAAAGAGTTTCAAGGATGTGAAACCTGATCACATTAGTGTGGGAAGAACAGAGTGTATGCGCTTTTTTCATGACCCCAGCAGATAGGCAGAGAGGACAGGGTTTTTAACTTTGAGGTGTTCTTTCGCTGATGCTCCAACGTCCCTGCAGAGGGAAACGTGGAATAGTGATGGTCAAAAGAACATACTACTCGCCTAGATAATTTTCTTCCACTGGACTTATCTCAATTTCTAAAATACAACTAATGCAGATTCTTTATAAAGGATCATCATGTTCAATCTTTTGAAATGAAGAATGTGACTTTCACTGAGAAGTCAGCATCGCGTCAGTAAGATTGAGCACAACGCCCTTTCTTTTGTCATTTGTGACCAAAGCAAGCCGGCATTTCTCTTTCTTTCTGCATTTTTGTACTTGGTGTAACTAAGGACATAGTCATTTGCAAATAATAAGGCTTACAAATACAGAGATGCAGAAAATTTCACAATATTTCAAATCGTAGCCTGCAGGTATGTGAAGAATTTAAAAAATGCAAACAGCCTTCCCTGTACCAAATGTAATATAATAAAAAGATAAGAACGTGATATCATTAATGTCCTAGTTCACAACTAGAATAAAATCGGTAACTTTTTTTTAGAATTGTTGTTTAGCTTCATTGAGAAAGGTACCGGAAATGGCCTTTTGTTTTAGGAGTGGCTGCAGCAATGAGCAGCGTGATGACGGGGCAGGGAGCTGCGCTTTCTAAAAGCCTCATCTGTTGGAGACCTCGCTCACTAAAAGGCCACCTTAATGACTTATCATGAAGGACAAATTAAATAAAGACCCTTAACTTTTAAATATTATCTATAGATGATTGCACACTCTCCTTGCTGAATGAAGACGAACTTTCTGATGTGTATGACTGCAGATTCCCCTTTGCAGATGCCTTTTCTACCCCGCTAAGGCCCTTCATCCTCATACCATCCTAAATGTTCTAGTGCCTGCTAGGAGACCTGAGCCCTGAGCGCCAGGTTTAAAGGAACTGGGAAGAAGCACTAGATTTTCTTTTTTAAGAAGCAGGGTCTCACCCTGTCACCCAGGCTGGAGTGCAGTGGCTTGATCATAGCTCACTACAGCCTTGAACTCCTGGACTCAAAGGATCCTGTCATCTGAGCCTGCCAAGTAGCTGGGACTACAGGCATGCACCACTGTACTCAGCTTGTAAAGAGAATTTGAAAAGGTTTGACCACATAGAGGATGGGAGTGAAAGTAGAGATGTACTTGGTTACTACTTTGTATAGTGCCTGGAAGTCCTGTCAGGTTTTTATTTTGCTGTTTTTTTTCCCCTGCATGTGAAACTTCTCTTCCTTTCCTTCTTATAGTCACAAGCCTTCATTCTCTTATGCCAAGATTACCGTGTACATCCTGACTGTCTCCCTTCTTCTGGGCTCCTTTGTATCTGAAACATTTTACCCACTGAAGCCAGAAGGAATAATCTGAACATAAAATAGTTTATGTCTCCTCCTTAAACTCTTAAAGCTTAAATGAGTCTATATTGTCTAGAAGTTGAGGTCCTCAGTCATGCTGGTTTCTAACATTATTTGCAAGTATCATCCATAAAAACCCTCTGGTTTGTATTTCTGAGCACCACATCGCCTTGTTTTCTGCCAGTTTCAAACAGGAATAATGGGCACATTTTGATTGGCTGCCATTCTAAGGCTTTTCTAACCTTTAGTAGCCCTATCCCGTGCAACCTGCTCCTTGCCCCTTTCCCAGACTTTCCTGCCCTGGTACCCTTGCCTCCTCAAACCCAGGTTTCCATTGCTGACCTCACATGTCTTTGGCATTGGTGATGTGCCTGTTATCTTGAGTGTTGATTTACTTTTCCTAAGCACAGTTTCTATCTCCTCAATAAAATTGTCATCTCCTTAAGAGCAAGAATCCTGCTCTAGTTTAATTCCATTTGTTCAAAAACATAAAAGGGGTCAAATGTTCAGCTGGGTTATACCAAAGTAAAGATCAGTAGAAAAACAAACGTACATCACCAACATCAAAACTACCCAGCGATATAATTAAACTTGCAAGAAACGTTCAGGGCAATTTATTTGTCCAAGCTCTAGACACAATAACTACTTGATTATTGGTGACGGGGATTGAAACTTTCAATGAAATATATTCTCATGATAATAGTTTTACTTTAAGAACATGTTTGAGATTCAAAAGTTAATATTAAGAAAATGAATAATTGCCTGGACAGTTGTTTCAGAAACTAAACATTTTATGTGTAGATAAAATATATGTAAATGTTTTCTTAAAGGTCACATTACAAAGTATTGCTTAAGCAAAAGAAGTTTAATGCTACAATCACCTCGCCTGTAGATTTGCCATGGTGTATTAGACCTTGCTGTAAGTAGCTGATTGCACGGCTCTTTTGGGTAGCATCAACAGACCAACTTGCTAAGAATATCTTCCCTGTTATATCTTCTTTAGTGAACTCTCACAAGGCCTGAGATTCCTATCTTTGGAGTCTCTTCCTCCTCTTACATTGCAGATATGTTACAGGGAAAAAGTGTCTCACCTATGCCCCGTTAGCAGTTTTTGTTTCTCAGGCTGAATCTGGGAATTAGAAGAGGAAGAGAAGTTAAAGCCTGATAAGATGGCACCTTGGGGTTTCACAGGCCAGGAGGGGAGACTCAGGTAAAGCAGCAGCAAGGGAGAAAAAGGAGACTATTTGGACTCAGGGAGCACTGAAGCGCCGTGCACAGCCAGCCGAGAGGAGACTTGGATGGTATGTCACAGAAAGAGAAGTGATGAGCCCCCAAAGAACACCAAATGCTGACTTCTACCACAGCCTTCAGCTGAGAGTAGATCCTATTTTATTCACTTACCACTTTCCTTGCATGTAGCAAAGAGTTTTTCCAAACTCATCTCGCAGTATTTGTTGAATGAAGAGATGACTGCGAGGATAAATAAACACAAGAGCCATATCTCTTACACCCCTTTATCAGTGCCCAACTTTTCCTGTTACTGACCCTAGTCCTCTGCTCATTGTTGGAGTCTGATGTCTGCCATCTTTATCCTGTCCTGTCAGATGCCACCTAAGACCCCTCCTTATACTTCCAGTCTTTTCCTTCACCACTCCCTGAATCTTACTTTGTTTCTAGCAATTCTGAATGACTTACCACTCCGCAAATAAACTCTGTTGCCACCCACCTTCAGCTCATCCTGGATGTTCTCTTGCACCTTCTTCGTTCGGAGGGAATGCCTCCTTCTCATCTAAGACAGGTCTTAGGTATCAGCTCTTTCAGGAAACTTTCCCGACACTCCCCAGGTGCCAGAGAGTCCAGGCTACAGATCCCTTCTCTATGTCCAAGATCCCTCTTCGTAGCTCTGTGGTTTCCTAACTGCACTGCATCGCAGTTATCAATTTCTGCTTCTTCCTGTACCACTGAGAGGTCAGACTTGATGTCTTATTCATCTTGACTCCAAAGCCCTCCCAGCTACCACCCAACTTTCCCGCTCCTTTTTACACCAAAACTCCCTGAAAGTGACACCTATACTTGCTGTCTTCACTTCTGCTCCAATTCTTCCTTGATTTGCTTCCAGCGGAATTTTGACCTTCATACTTTACCAGAATGGTTCTCATCACAGACAAGAAGCGAGCCCTGGTTTTTAAATTCCACAGTGAGTTCTCCGTATTTAAATCACTGTCTTTCAGGAAAGGTTGGCACGGTTGGTTCCTCTTTCCTCCTGGTGACTCTCAGTCCCACATGCTCTCCTTGCCTATTCCTAGGTGGCTTTGTGGATCCCCCGCCTCTGTACCTCTCGCAGGCTGGTGGCCGCTCCTTCAGCCTCTTTTCCCACTGCCTTGTGCCTTGCCCACTTAGCTCCATATGCAGAGGCCCCTCTTTCCTGAACATGTCTCACGGCCCTTTGGGTTCTCTGCCAGGGCTCGAGCAGTTCCCTGGAAAGTGCTTCTCCCACCTCCTTTAGAGATACATGCACACAGCACATAATTGTCTTTGCCTCCTGGGAAAGAAAACAGGATGGAGCTGGAAAAAAGCAGAAACAAAATGAGAAGCCAGATATCTAGGTATTCAAAGAGCAAAGATAAGATACCACTTAACAGCGTGCAGCCCCTTCATAAGCTGTTGTCTTATGCCACCCTCTCCATGCTCCAGGTGAAGCTCATGCAGGAGGAGACTGGAGCTCCGGAGGTACATGGAGGCTCACACAGGAGGCCCATGGCAGAACAGAAATGGCATCAGGGCCAGGTATGAATCCTAGCGCCCTGTGCACAGAGCTGGGACATTGAAAATAGCTTCACAAAATGGACAGATTAAACTGATTGGCTGCTTTGCAAATTTATGTTTGAGTATCTGCTGCTGATTAGGATGATCTCCATGTCCCTTACAGCGCAATACAACTGAACATTTTACTCCACGCCAGTTCATCCGTGTCCTCACTGCCCTGGACTGGCCCCAGTGACCCAGTCATGGGGTCCTTTCACCACATAACACCTCCTGTCACTCCCTCCTTGGTTTCCACATTGCCGTTTGCCCCCAGCTGGATGATAGCATGCATCTCTCCATTTAGAGTTTTCCTCCTCATGTCTGTCTTCCTCAAAGCCCTAGATAGCGATCTCCCAGTGTGCTCCCACTGGGAGGCTATTCAACAAATAGCCTCCCAGTGTTGGGAGGGCTGCCTGAAAATCTGTCAGTAGGAATGCTATTAAAGACCCTTCATTGAGGCTGGGCATGGTGGTTCATGCCTGTAATTCCAGCACTTTGGGACGCTGAGGCATGTGGGTCTCTTGAGGTCAGGAGTTCGAGACCAGCCTGGCCAACATGGTGAAACCCCATCTTTACTAACAATCCTAAAAACGTTAGCCAGGCATGGTGGTGTATGCCTGTAATCCCAGCTACTCGGGAGGCTGAGGCAGGAGAATCACTTGAACCTGGGAGGCAGAGGTTGCTGTGAGCTGAGATCGAGCCATTGCACTCCAGCCTGGGTGACAGAGCGAGACTCTATCTCAAAAACAACAATAACAACAACAAAAACCCTTCACTGAGGCTCCAGGCTGATACTCTGGGCTGTCTTGACAAGCACTTCTCTGTTTGTTCTCTTGGCAGCAGACACCTAAGCAGGTGTTTTCTCCAAATGCACCTCACGTGTCCCCTGAGGGATCTACTGTTCTCCACTTTATCTCTCCAACCCTTACTCACCATGAATTTACTCTCTTGGCACCTGACATGATGTAAGCATTGTCTAGATTTCCCCAGGAATTTAGCATGAAATTAAGGACGGGAAATAGGTGATACATTTGCCACTCCCCACCTCCATGCCTGTGGTCAGGAAACTCTTTCCTTCCGAGCCAGCTGTGTCTTCAGAATTCTTGACATGGCGTCCAGGCAGCTGCTAGCAATCCATAAAAGTGAGCTCATGAGATGCAATCTCCTTGCTGCCTTCACCTAAACTGTGCCCCATGAAAGGCTGTGCTGTGCTCTCCTTCTCCCGAGACTCAGAGAACACTTGCTGTCTCCTGGGCCTGGGATGCGCCACTCTCTCTCGAGCCTCCTTCCTGACAGCCAGGGGCTCCCTTTATTCTCGTGGAATCCTCTGTCCACCTTCCTCTTCCACTGCATTTTTCTGGTCCAGTCGTCTTTGCACCTGGACTTAGCTTTGAAATGACTGCATAGTGTTTTATGCCATGGCTTAAATGAATTAATTCCTAATCAAGGAAAAGACATGTGCAGGCCTTCTGTAGCATTTCAGTGTTTTACCCTCTAGGGAATCCTGCCAGAAAGGATCTTATGATTTCGGAAGTGCTGTGTTTAATGATAAATGCCCATTATGAAAATTAAGTAATTCTTATTCTTATTTTTTTAAAAATCTAACTTTCTTAAAATACAAACCCATTAGTAGGCTTTTTAGATCTGTTTATTTTTAAAAAGAAAGCCCTTTCTCCCTGCCCGGAGTCCACTGTAGGTAAATTCCCAGTGCTAGATATGAATCATTCCACAGTTACCTGGTCTACCAGACACCACGTGGGTGTTCCTGCTCCCTGTTGTCTCTGCATCAGAGCTCCTGCTTCGTCTCTGCTCTTGGCCTCATCCGCCTTGGTTTTGAACTGGGACAGCTTCATGTTTCTCTGGGCTTCCAGTTGCAGCATTGGCAATGCCTACATAGACTGTCTTCCCTCAGAGGACCTTTTATGTGCCAGGTAGGCAGATACTGTGTGCTCTCCTGCTTGGTTCCCAAGTGGGGCTCTCACAGACTTCAGTGGGAAATTCACTGGGGGACTTGGGCAATGACGAGGAAAGAAAGGGAAGAAAGTCACACCTCCAGGAGGAATGGAAATGGAATACCTTGAGATGGACCTTTCAGAAGTCTAATTCTGCCTGCCCTATGACTTGAACAGCCTCCCCTCTGATGGAACGGACAGTGGGGCTGGAAGTGGAGCAGGGAACAGGAAGGCGAGTCGAGGTCTGGGAAAGAGTAAAGTGCAGTAGGAAGCTCTGGGAATTGGAGTCTGATGCCTGTGTTGAATGTCAGCTCTTTTGCTCACCGTCTTAAACATTTTGTGCTTCTGTAACAGAATAAGACTGGATAAATTATAAAGAATAGAAGTGTATTTTCTTAAAGCTCGGGAGGCTGGGAAGTCTAAGGTCAAGGTGTTGGTATCTGGGGAAAGCCATCCTGCTGTGTCCTCACATGGCAGAAGAGAAGAAAGGGAACTTACTCCCGCAAGCACTGCCCCCCACCTTTTTTTTTTTGAGACAGAGTCTCGCTCTGTCACCCAGGCTGGAGTGCAGTGGCGCGATCTCAGCTCACTGCAACCTCTGCCACCTGGGCTCAAGCGATTCTCTGCCTCAGCCTCCAGAGTAGTTGGGATTACAGGTGCGCACTACCATGCCCAGATAATTTTTGAATTTTTTTGTAGAGATGGGGTTTTGCCATGTTGGCCAGGCTTGTCTCGAACTCCTGGCCTCAAGTGATCCACCCGCCTCGGCCTCCCAAAGTGCTGGGATTACAGGCGTGAGCCACCGTACCTGGATATTTAAAAAAAATATTCCCACATCAGTCATTGTTTCTGTAGCGCACTGCTTTTCATGGCTTTTGGCGCTTTGCCTTAGAGCCTGAGATGCTACTAGGGTGAGCAGGACCTTAGAGGTGTGCTCCTCAGTGGCACAATTAGTGTGACTCTTTTTGTCATTCCCCCCACCCCCCGGGGAATGTCTAGCCAGAGCCTAGCCCATGACGTAGATACATTCAGTGACTGTCAGCAATTTGTAATCTGTAATCTGATTCAATAGCCAGATCCTTTGTTTTGAATACTCCCCAGACTTTGAATAACATTTATTAGTTTTTCCTAGCCTTATTGAAATTTTATGAAATTTAAACAGGAGAAGAAAAACATAAAATTGCTCATAATCCCCTTACCCGCAGATAACCAGGATTAATATTGGTGTGCATTATTTTCCAGTCTTTTTCTCTGAATATATTTAACATCAAGTTTTCTCAGCTAAGATTTCATAGATTATAAGATGCATTATCATTATAATGACACTTTTTTTGGAAAAAATAAAAGGAAAAGACACAGGCACCAACTTATCTAATATAAGATAATTTGCAAGATGCATCTCAATGTAAAAATGGTAAGACATGCATATCAGGATCAAATAAATGTAAGTATAGATTCTATGCGTCCCAAATATATCCAATTTTAGGTTCACCATTCATGTAAACACCTGTAGGACAATAAAGTGAGGTGCCCCCTCCACGACTGTGTGTGGCCTATTCTCTCCCCATTTTCCAGGTCTCTGAGAATATCATTGTGACATCTTCATGTGCTCTAAGTGCACACTGAGGGGCACCTGCTGCCTCTGCAGGTCTCTGGCTATAGACCATTGATCACTTCTTCTGAGCCTAATCTGCTGCTCTCTAAGCTATACAGAAACCAAACATTAAACAATATTTAATGTGTGCCCAGCATCTCCTGCCATGCTCAGATGACTAGGAGGAAACAAAATCCCAAAACAAGAAAAGCAAGCCCAGCAAACATTTCTACCAAAGATGATACATTTTATTTGGGGGGTTTTGGGGGATATTTTTTATTTGAAGGATACCACATGCTACTTTTTTAGGGGGGAGAATTTTGTCTCTCTCTCCCCTCGCCCCTGTTTGATTCGTCAGGCAATGGAGTGCCTACGTGCTGGTTGCTGCCTGTCTTCCTTCTGGCATATTCTTTCAGATTTTTACCCCAAGCTGATATGAGCTTAAGTCTCTGTTCCCTATTGCACTGTTACATTCAGTGGCATCTTTCATAAAATTTCAGAGACATAAGAGTTTCTTTCTGCTTGGAATTGTTTTTACAATAAATTTGATTTGTCTGCCACCCACCTGGCTTGCTTTAAAGTTCAATCTCGGTTAGGGGTTTGTCTACCTGCTCCCTTGGGCTCCTGTGAAAATCCTAGGCTTATGCAACCTAATACCTCCGGCAGTGTGTTTCCGGAAACCTTCTGAAACCCAAAGAAACGGTTCCCCCGGGGCAAGGAAGCCCGCAGGACAAAAGCGGGGCAATGCTTACCGGAGACTGGAGGAGAGGGCTGCACTTTTCTTCCCATTCTCACGGAGTACAGAGGACAGGGGAGTTTGCAGCCTGTGCCGGAGACCCCTCACTGCTCATTAGACCTGGACACGAGACTGAGTTTCCGGCCGTCCTGGCTGGTGTCGGCCACTGGATGCCATTGGAAGTGAGGCCGGGCCTGCTGGCCTAGCGCAGGCAGCCTGGTATGTGCCTTCCTGCTTCTTCCGCTTCCGCTGCCGGATGTGAAGGCGCTGAGACCCTCAAGGATGAAGGACCCGCAAGATGGGAGAAGCCTTGGTCATCCTGAGCAAAGACTTCCGCCCAGCACAGCCGGACACCCACGGCAGTCATGGGAGAGAGAGACGTCCACGTGTTGACCCTCTGCGGTGACAGGGTTTATTGGTTATGCAGCTAGCATTGCCATAACAAATTCTTCTCTCAGTTTCTGCATAGATAAGCTATTCTGACATATATCATTGTTTATTTAACCTATCTGTTATTTTTAGGCCTTTTGGTTTATTGGCATTTACTTAGAAATAACGCCGTAGGGCTTGGCACAGCAGCTCACACCTGTAATCCAGCACTTTAGGAGGTTGAGGTGGGAGGACTGCTTGAGGCCAGGAGTTGGAGACCAGCCTGTGCAACACAGCAAGACTCTATCTCTACAAAAAAAATTAAAAATAAATATGAGCCAGACATGGTGGTGCACACCTGTCGTCCCAGCTGCTCAGGAGGCTGAAGTGGGAGGATTGCTTGAGCCCAGGAGTTTGAGGTTACAGTAAACTATGAATGTATCACTGCACTCCAGCCTGGGTGACAGAGTAAAACCCTGTCTCTAAAAATAAATGAAGAAATAAATAAATAACACTATAATAAATATGCTTGAACAAATATCTTTGCATGCTTTCAGAAACCTTTAGGAGAATATGTTTTTACAAATGGAGATTTACAGTCAAAGAGTATTGAGGTTTTTAAATTTCAGTTTAATTTAAAAGGAATTAACACAATATTTTTAAAAAACTGTGCCAGTTTAGACTTCCTCAGACTATGTATGAAAATACCTGTTATATACCTACAGATGTATACCAGCAATCATTTTACTTTATGCTGTGTGACAGAAAAAAAATCTGTAACTTAAAAAAATGACTATTTACTATAAGTGTCATTGAGTCCTTTTTTCTTTCTTGTGTGTTTATAAGCTGTTTGTATTTCTCATATATATTGCCTTTGCCTATGTTTCTTGCAGGTTTTTTTTATTTGATTGTTTGTATGTATCTTATCGGTGTGTAGAAACTGTTTTTATTACTTATATTGTGTTTTTGTCTTTAATTTATCTCAAAAACATTGTCTCTGTGTTAAAGTATATTGTCTCCCAGTATATCATTTTTAACTTTATTAATAATATCTCTTAACATACAGAGACAATTCTCTACATTTATCTGTATGTATATATATGCTATACAGTTTTAAATTTTATGTACACAAATTGCTGATCTATTGCTTTATGAAAGTTAGGTATTACTGCTTGCTTTAAAAGGCCATCACCACCACTCCCAATAAAGTTTATTAAAATATTTTTTCTAATTAATGAGCAGGTGTATATGTGTGTGTGTGTATGTATATATACACATTTAAACATGTGTGTGTACAATCCATCTGGAAAAACTATGAAAAATACTGTTTTCATATATATAGCAGATTCTATCAATATAGATCATCTTTCTTTCCTTTCTGATAGAAAATGCTACATTTAGCACATACTAAATTTCCACGTTTTTCTCTATCAGTCTGTAATATTTTCATTGATCATTTGTATATTGAGTGAACAATTTTGAATCCTACTTTTAATGATTACATGCAGTTTTGTCATGCGGATGTCCAATAATACATTTAGCCTATTTTCTACTACTAAAAATTAAGTTAGACTTTTGTTATTTGCTACATGAGCATCTTTGTGCATGAAACTATGAGCCGTCTCTTTTGCATTATTTCTTCAAGATTGATTCCTTGAATTAGCATGATATAAAATACCTTTTAGCTTCTTAAAACATATTTTCAACATGGTATCAGAAAGAATTTTGTGACAATTTTCACTTCTACCAGGAGTACCTGAGAGGGCCGTTTTCAGCACATCTTACCAGCAGCCCTTACTACTCTTAAGAATGTTTGTCGATGGGAGATACTATTATAAAAGTTAGTTTTAATTACTAGTTTTGATTATGAACTGATCATCTTTAAAATATAATTACTAGTACTCAGTACCTTTACTAAAACTTAGCTCAGCAAAAAGGATGTGGCCTGGCAAAAGTTAATCCCAAAACCTTAAATGTTCAAAACAATTGTTTTAATGGGCTTGGGAAAAATAAAAACATTATTTTTTATGTTCTAAGCCTAATAATATTAAGATCTTTATCTTTCGTGTATGAAACCTCAAATAACCCTACAGTTTCTCAAATTCTGCAGTTCTGTGGTTTCCAGCATAGCTGGCCTCTGGAATTGATTCAAGTAACCAAACTTTCTTATGGAAACTTGGCCCTTCTCTGCCATCAATCTGAATACTAACTTCACCTCGAGGTGGTGTACCCAACTTGTGCAAATGCCCATAGGAGAAGTGGTTTGGAACCACTTATGCTTGGTTAGGTTAAACCTATCGCTCCCTGAAATTTGATAGCATTCTGCTCAAAGCCAGCTCTGGCAGGAACTTCATTACTTGCACAGGCATTAAAACCCAGCCTCACCTCTGCATCCCCTGGAAAAAAACATTTGTGGGCAGCCTGTGGCTTCCCTTTGAGTCAAGGCACTCCTGGTTCACACTGGCACCTTTGTTACAGCCAATGAACTTGGGAATTCCGAAATTTATACATGGGAAACTGAATTTCAGAGGCTGCTTCAGAGTAATGCTCAATCATGTTTGCTGTTGTAAATGAGCTGTAGCCTGTTACTTACTGCTGGTAGTGGTCTGACTAATGTCATGTAAGGGAAAAAAGTCGCAAGGGGTTGAGGGGCTGTTTCTGTCCCTGATGTATTGCCTCACAGGACCCTTCGTGAAGATTGAGTGGTAGTTTTGTAAAATCAAGTAAGCCCCAGAGGCTGATGGATGCTTTTCTAATTTACTGCCAGCAGTCACAGGCCTGTTCCCTAAAGACAGGATGTAGCTAATAATTGCCAGGTCTAGGAAAGGCAGGAACAGAAAATCGCTGAGTGTTAAATGTGAATATGAATAGTAGATCTCCACGAAGAAGAGAGAAAACCAGAAACCCAAGGAAGCCTTGAGTTAGCGCAGGAGCAGCTGAGCGTCTGCTGCGAGCAGCAGGACTCGTGCTTGGAGCTTTCTGCTCATGGGGGTGAGGTGGAAGGTGTGGGAGGGAGAGGTGGATGGTAGTGTCCAGGCAGGAAAAGCGAAGGGCGCCTCTGTGAGTGTGTCCACCTGGCCTGTGCAGCCACTTCAAAACATCACCTCCTTGTCCTGCTATAAGGCATGGGAGGAGCAAAAGGGAGGTCACCCCCACTCCAAACCCTGGACCCCCCAAACAAAACAAAACAAAACCCTGCCCTTTATGTGTACTCTTTCTTTAAACACCATACTGCTCTGTTACAAATCAGCTAAAAAAACAGTATAAATAAGATATTTAAGATATCAGCTTAACAAAATGTTCCAGCTAATAAATCAATGACTAGTGACTTTTGTGGGTATGAAAAGATCTACATAGATGCTTTAATTTCGCTGCAGAAAAGATGATGAGTAAATGCTTTAGAGATTAATATAAATATTTGCCTGATTTAAAAACATAAACATTTAAGAGCCAGAGGAAAGAAATTGTTATAGAGTAAGTAACAAAATGCATGCTCTTCTAAAAACCGGTTTGACAGTGCTCCGTGCGATATGCTTTAGAATTTGAGAAAAAAGGTGGGGGCAGAGATTATGAAAGAGTTGCTTCTGGTCTTAAAAATTGATTGGTATTTCCTCTTGAATGATACAATTGCAGTTGTTTATAGTTGAAAGATTTGTAATTTAAATAGAACTGAAATACCCTGCTCCAAATGAACACCTTTAATGCAAATGATTTTCAATTATAAAGGCTTTATATTTTCATTCTGGGATAGCAATAACATCAGAAACTTGGAACAAAAGTAAAAAGTGATGTCTAATAGTTACATCCAATGAGTCCCAAGATTAAATTTCATAGAATTTTTCCAAAGACACTGAAGGCCTACTCTGGGCCACACGCTGCTCTGGAATGGTCCACACATTCCTATTTGTCATTATTGTTTTGTGTGGGAGAGAGAGACTGGGGAGGATGAAAAGTAGAAAAGGTGAAAAATTGAAAATGCTTATTCAGAATTAGAACATAGAAAATGCATCACCAATAGAAGAAAGATAGTATCACTTGTTCTTACTCCAAAAACAGAACTGCACCTGTGGTCTGATAAGAGAATACATTACAGCAAATGGATTGCTACATTAATCACTAATGTTGTTGGTTGGTTTTTCATTCACACATTCATACACACTGGAGCATTTTCCAAAAATGCCTTTGAGTACATTACATTATAGTTTGTAAAATTTTCCTGCCTATTGTATCATTTGGTTCCCTTAACAAGTGTATGTTGTAGATAGACGCAGTGGTAATAGTCCCATTAAACAGATTAGGATATACAACTATAAAGAGCTTATCTTGAAAATCCAGGGTTTTTAATTCCCAGTTCAATGTTTGTTTCTGTGTGTTTGATTTCCATTTTTGGTTTTGTTTTAATTTGCTTTTTTACTCAAATAACTTGACTGAACAGACAAAAGACAGGTTTGGGAACCAATTTGTTGTTTTAATGATGGTTTTACCTTTTTGCCTTCTATTTACCATTAAGACACTATTTTACACATATTCAACTTTTGCAGGCCTTCCTTTCCTTTATCTCATTTAATTTTTAAAACTCTGTGTGATAAAACGTGGGATAATATTTCTTTCAATTTACAAAGAAGGAGAATAGGCCCCAAGAAGTTAAAGCTTTGCAATCATAAATGCATCAAGTTCTTCTTGCTTCAATCCCAGGGTTCTGTTTATTGCATACCTCTAAATTTTTTAGAAAAGCTGTATTTCAAGACTGCTTTTTACACCATTAGGTGCGTTACTGTCAGATCGCTTCAGACACTGGCTTCATGTAAAGCCATTGAATTGGGACGGTCCTCTCAACCCCAAGATATTCATTTCAAAAGTTACCTATGTTGAGATATTACTCCTTTTCTCTGTTTTCACTAACCAGTTGCTTTATTCTTTAGATTACCCTAGTGCTAAATGTGTGGCTGAGTAGGTGTCTTAAAAATATTGTTAGCTCTTTAAAATAATGAATGCTCATAGAGTTTCGTTTTCAGACTGAGTGATTTAAATACCCTGGAGTTGGCCCAAGATGCGATAGGGTAGGGAAGGTGGCTGCCTGCCTTTAGATTTCTTCAGAGATGAGGACTATGGTTGTAGGATTTGTTCCCATCACAGGTAAGGACATGAGTTAGAGAGATTGAGATGTATGCTTCTGCTTTGCTTTGACACAGGCTCTAGGGAAACATACAAAAACAGAGCCTAGAATGTAGTGCTCAAGTCTCCTGCTTCAAGTCGGCTTCCCATGAACCTCTGAAGATGCTGGAGCTTCTGCCTAAAAAAATTATTGGATCATTGTTTAGTTCTGGTGAATCTTCCACAGCTTTGAAGGCTCAGTCTAAGTATTTCTTCCTCTGAAACATTCCTTGTTCTCTCCTACCTGATCTCATGGTGCTTTATGCATCTCTCTGCTACAGCCCAGATTGCCTTTGTTATGAGCTGTGTGTTTGTATTCTTCCCCAAATTCCTATGTTAAAATCCTAATCACCAAAGTTATGGTACTAGGAGGTGGGACCTTTGGGAGGTGATGAGGTCATGAGGATGAGTCCACCTGAATGGAATTCGTGTCCATATAAAAGAGGCCCCAAAAGCCTGTCCTGGCCCTTCTACCCCATGAGGACACAGTGAGAAGGTGCCATTTATGACCCAGGAGCGGGGCCCTGACCAGACACCAAATTCACGGGTGCCATGATCTTGGACTTCTTGGCTTCCAGAACTGTGAGAAATAAATGCCTCTTATTGATAAGCCACCCAGTTTATGGTATCTTGTTATACCAGCCTGACTGAAGACTAAGACACCCTTCTATTATAAACATTTACTTAAATGTCCGTGTCCTCCATTAGACTACAAACTTTTTGAGAATGGATGTTATGCTTGTTTTGTCTCTTACTGACCTTGCCTGAGGTTGTCAAAGTCCCAATGAGGAGCTCCTTGGAGGAGATGGGAAGCCATGTGCAAAGCTGGAAAGTCAATAGCTCATCTCAATTTGAATATTTTTTATGGACCATGCTACCTTTCTGAAAATGTTCTGTAGAGTGTTAATAACTATTATCAGTATTAACCAAGGGTCAGCTTCTCTTGTTCCCTTTTCTCATGTCAGGACCACATTTCTCTGTTATATTTAGAGAAAATGTGATTAATGTTATGATTACATCCAAAAGAGCCCACTTAGTAACTCCTTCTCAAAGCTATATGCTCATGCATAATACTGGTTGTCACCTGGAACATTAAGGCCACTGTCCTCATTGATTATAATCATTGATTATATATTGATTATATAATATTGATTATAATACCATATCAATATTGATATTGCTACCAAGACAGCAACAATAACTGAGCAATAGAAGAAATCAATATTGATATTGCTACCAGGACAGCAACAATAACTGAGCAATAGAAGAAAAAGATGTTGTATAAGTTTATATATTGATTATTATATGTAATAATCAATATATAAAGTTGATGTATATATAAAGTTGTATATATAGTTGTATATATAAAGTTGTATAACATTTATATAAAGTTGTATAAGATTATATATAATAATATATAAAGTTGTATAATATAAAGTTGTATAAGATTATATATTGATTATAATGCCATATCAATATTGATATTGCTACCAGGACAGCAACAATAACTGAGCAATAGAAGAAAAAGATGTTGTATAAGTTAGGCTGGGCCAGCAATGTAGCAGTGACAAAGAAACTTGAGATTTCAGTGGATAAACACAATGAAAGTTTATTTCTCACTCATGTGTTGTTAGGTCAGCCACACTTTCTTCATCTTGTAGCTGGCAATCGAATCATGTGGAATCCAAGATCAGCACAGCAGAAGAAATGAAGCTGAAGAGTCAGAAAATGTTCTAAGCAGCCACCGCTATCACTTTCCAGTGTGCCCCTAGCCAGAGGCCAGTCACATGGCAGAATGCGTTTTCAAAAGAGGGTGGGACAACCTCCCTTGAAATCCAGCATTCTCAGGAAGCGGAAAATAAAGTGGACTTAGTGAAGTCAATGTTCCATATAGATTCACTGAAGACTGGTGGGAAACTGACTTTTTGAAACAATTTTTTTATCCCTTTGGCTATACTCATCCTTAAAAATTATAGATATGAAAATGTTTAATTATAGTTATTGATGTTTCAGCCTTATTACTCAGTAGACTATTCCCAGGTTCAACATTGTTTAATTATAGAGTTTGACAAGTAACCTCATTGGGAACATCTCATTCTTCTGTTATGTCACCTAATCAATCGCTTCTCTGGATGATCAAAAGATGGAAAAAGGGCTGCCTTCTATTTTTGAGCTTCTGTTTTTGAGCCATTTGGTTCGGTATAATGTTCTGACTTGTACATGGAACTCTCCTGTGATGTTTCGTAATTCCTAAATGACTCCGAGGCTCACCTGAACCCGAGTGAGAGATTCTCTGAGGAGACCTCCATCTGGGGATTGGTTCCCTCTGTCAGTGTTTGTACCAGCTATCCTTGGATGCCCAGAAGCTGTCTAATAACCAGGGAAGTGTTTGGGTCAATGGGAGTTGAATCAAGCCTTTCAGCCTGCTGTTGCTGTAGTGTAAGTTGTGAATGCTATGCTGGGCGTCTCATACAGCATGATTCACAACTATGTTTACAGTGCTTGCTGCACAACCACCTCTTACATATTAGTTATTCAATATTCATACATTGTTAGCTTTCAGGAAGGCTTTAAAATGCAAAGCTCACTTGAACATTCAAGAATATTTTGATTGATCAATCTCTCTTCTAGTCGGCCTCTTCAGTATGCCTCATTACTCCTTCTGTAAATATGCTCTAATAAAATCTTTCCTTAACTCATTAATCCACTTCAACATGCTGTGTTGCCTTTCTTCTTTCTGTTTTATGAATTAGTCTGCACTTTCTGTTTTCATCTCCTATTTGATTTTCCTTGCAATCTTGCTTTTACTTCAACTACTCTGGTGACCTAAGGGATCGCTAATCCCAAACATAATAATTCTGAGATACGACTGCCTTCAATGTCCTTGATCAAATTTCCAGGTTACTTTCAGGTTTGGAGAGTCAATAAAGGGATAGTATTGAAGAATGGGTTGATTTCAAATTGCAGAGATGGAATGAGGATATAAAAGGACATTTTAAGATGAGGCATTAGCATAAAGAAAATAGTGATTTGGCATCTACTATGTGCAAGGGTCTGTGCATATAGTGTATAATGAAGATCAAATTGTAAATCTGAGGTTTTAATGAGTTTGTAATCTATTGGTAAAGTAAGGTACCTATATAAATAACTGAGTTCCAGTGATTAATGTCACAAGATACTTATAAATGGCATATTGCATACTTTTAGGAAGGTATGAAATGCATCTGGAAATCTGATTAGAAATTAGTAATCAGAAGGAAGTGTATCAGCATGTCTCCACCTGCAGTTGATAGAGATCTATACAGCCCAATCAGAAGAAAACCTGAATGTAGTAGAGTCTGTAACGAGATTTGGGCAAATAATATAGGAAAGGTTGGTTAAAGATAGCTTCTGAAAGCATTCAACGGCAGGCTGAAAATTTGAAATACATTCCACAAACAAGAATGTGTCTCTGATGGTTTAGACCAAAATGATTCTTTGTACTGAGACTATGATAATCTGGTATGCCAAAGTCAATCATGCCAGCTCATCAGCTGAGCGTTTGGTTTGAGGCAACTCATGATGTCACCTAGGTTTCCTGTGTCACCCCTGCTGAGAGGGCTGCCCTTGTCCTTCTAAGCTAATGTGGTTACTCTCTTTCTAGGCATGCAACTGTAAACTGAAACTTATCAAATTTCTCTTGTTTTGAGCAGTAACAGTTGTAAAAGGAAAATTGTGCCTTTCATTTCTTTTGAAAAGGAAATAATTGTTTTTCTTAAGACCTTCAAAAGTCTTTATCTAGAGGCTCTGAAACTGGATATGAAAATATTATTTTTAACAAGTAGAAGAAAATTGATATTAATGAAGAGTCTAGAAAAAAATTGAGAAACAATTCATCTTGGACAAAGCAATATGTGAACAGTTATATTTCTATTGTCCTGGAAACATTTAGGAAGGTTCTGTAAATTAGTGCGTCTGCCTGAATCACTGTATTTTAAAATGCCCCTTTATATTAATGCCCTAATCTGTTTTGACAAAGCTGTCACTACATGATTCTCATTTTACAAATGGAAGTAGCTTGACTAGTCTCCCATGTGGCTGGAAATATATGAGTTTGAAATCCAAGAACTTTTATCTGAAATAAAATTGGAAGATTTTGTACACTGATATATGTATATATTTTTAATCTTGAAATATGTAGAAACCAGGTCTAAAAATAATGATTCGTCTAAGCATTCAGTCCACACAGCCTGCTGCTGTGGCACTGTTCCACAGCAGAGCAAAGTGGCTGATCTCTGGAGAGGCAAGCTATGGTTTCAGTCATTTATATACATTTTAATAGACTTACAATTGGATTCAGGATTCCAGCTGGAAAGCCAGAGGAGGAAGTCAGGAAAATGTGTCCCTGGGTATTTTCTTTATAGGGATTATTGAGAAACAAGTCACATACTGAAATAGGAGAGAGGTGGGAATTGGTGTCCCTAAAATTGAAGAATTTGAGTAACCCAAGATCTTTCAGCAGTTGTACTTAAAATGCCAAGCATCCGTGATGGAGCTGGAGAGGCTGACAGTTTTGACATTCAAAGTCTGATCATTAATACCACACTCATTCCAACCAGGGCTAGCTAAGTCATTATTTGCATTAACTAATATATTATGAACGGAAGTCAAACTGGCCATGGAAATAATGGAATATGGAGATTCCATTTACTTCTCTGGCAGAAACCCAATATCTGTCCACTTTCCCTTTTCCCCGGCACATTGAATGCAGTTGGCATCCTGCACGTACATATACAAGGACTGGATTTTTTTTTTCTTCTCCTTACATTTGTCAGCTCTCATATTCATAACTTTTGCTAATTACAAAGTGATTCTAGCATATTACTTCATATTGCCAAAAGAAAACAATAAAATGTATAGAAATGTATTTTTCTTACTCATTTCTTATAGAAATCTACTTCTATTTGATCATCAGAGTTTGAAATATTAAACGATATCATGGTTTGGTAAACTTTACTTAATCATTAAACAAAAAATTGAATGATGAAAACTCTCTTTTTTTTTTTTTTTTTTTTTTTTTTGAGAAGAGCCATGCTCTGTGGTCCCGGCTGGAGTGCAGTGGCGTGATCTCAGCTCAGTGCAAACTCTGCCTCCTGGCTTCAAGCAATTGTCCTGCCTCAGCCTCCCAAGTAGCTGGGATTACAGGCGTGCACCGCCATGCCTGGCTAATTTTTGTATTTTTAGTAGAGAGGGGCCTGACCAATGAAAACTCTTACCAAGCCAATGACAATTAAGGAGTCAATTGTTAGCAGGTACCAAAATGCTGTGCTCTTCAAGTACTTTGCTTTACAAGAAGTGATTTCAAAGGAGGCCCTTTCATTTCCTTGGACATTCTTTATAAAATCTAACCCCATCATCCCCATTCATTAGTATCGTCAGTGTAACTAAGTAATTTAATTATTTTCTTAAAAATGTCTTTGCTTCCAGTTATTTCTCACCATTTCCTTAGTAATTTTTTATAGCCATGACCAGGCCCTCCTCTTTCACACTAGAGCATTCCCTGGGAATAAGCTTCCA
This sequence comes from Pongo pygmaeus, assembly GCF_028885625.2. NCBI lineage: Eukaryota > Metazoa > Chordata > Mammalia > Primates > Hominidae > Pongo > Pongo pygmaeus. Next base: position 128,601,504 of record NC_072385.2, read on the forward strand.
GTTGCCGTCCCGGACTCTGTAGCTGCTTCCCTCTCTGGTGTCCTGTGCTCATGGGCCTAAATATTTGCCCTCAAATGTCCTTCAACACATTCCTCTCTCAAGGAAGTGCAGACCCTCCGGAGCCCATTCCAGATTCTTGTCCCCATCCTTCCTTCCTGCTGCCTCCTTCCATACACACACACCACACACACAGAGAGACTACAGAGACTACACACACACCACACACACAGAGACTACACACACACACACCACACAGACACACAGACACACAGACTACACACAAAAACTGCACACACAGAGACTACACACACACACACATACACACACACGCACATATACACATACACACGCACACAAACACACGCGCACACACACACGCACACACATACACACACGCACACACATACACATACACACACATACATACACACACACACACACACAAAATTCTCACAGCCAGAAATGAAGTGCATTCCACGCCAATCTTTCTTTTACTGCGTCCTTCAATATTTACGTTTCTTAAAATTTTGACCTATGTTATTGTGTCTTTGTTAATAGAGGCTCATGATTCCATATATTGCTCTCTTGGCTAAACGTTTTTCTTCAAAATATTATCACCTCCTTCAGGAGCATCCCTGATTCTACCAACTTTACACCATGTAGTAATTTGGTTTGCACACAATGAGCAGCCAGCAAAGGTGTTTGATTAGCTATGATCTCCTAGAGCCCTATGGGTGATGCTTTAGGCGTCCGATTAGCTATGGTCTCCTAGAGCCCTACGGGTGATGCTTTAGGCATCTGATTAGCTATGATCTCCTAGGGCCCTATGGGTGATGCTTTTCATTGCCCGGTTGCCTAACGATAATGGTCTTTACGGCCCCGAGGGTTGTTCAGACGCCCTTCCTGTGCCTTGGTCCTGCGGTCATTGCCCCCCTTGAGTTTCTTTCTTGCGGTGGGTGCCATGAGTTCTCACGCGAGGGGAGCAGGCCTCTGTCTCTGCTTGAGTGGCTTTCATTAGCTCCGGGTGAGCCAGGGAGCAGTGCAAGTGGCAAGACCATACCCTGCGTTCACTGGAGGCTCTCCGTGCCAGTGTGGGATTCTTCTTGTAACACGTTTTTGAAAAAAGTTATTTTATGTTAAATACAACAAAAACATAGAAATGCACAAAAGTGTAAGTACAACATAATGAATGCCAAGGCCCTCATAACACCCACTGAGGTCAGAGGCCGCCCCCTCAGGGCCCCCACGACTAAGGCCCTTTCCCGACTTTTATGGATGTCACCTCCTTACTTTTCTTTACAGTTTTATCACCCAATTGTGCTTCCCTACACACTAGAATTTAGTTTTTCCATCTATTTTTATTATCTTGTAATAATTTTAAAAACTCAAGATCTACTTCTGTCTAGGTATTAATGTCTTTTGAAGGCTTCAATAGGCTCTCTTCTGTGTTTCAGTTAACTTATGTACACTGTCTCTATATCTCTATTGTACTGCCCACCCTCATCCACATGTATACCACCATCCCTACTCTATCCCCATCAATCTATCAATCAATCAGTCTACCTATCTAATTATCCATCTGTCTAGTTTCTCTGTCTCCCTACCTGCCTATATCCTCCAAACAGATTTTATTGGTCCTTTAGAGTTCTCTTGACTTCTGAGCCATTAAGCATAATAAGATCTCTTATTTTCTGGCCTTTAAATTTTGATATAAGTTAACAATTATGACACTGAAGTTAGGGAGAAAAGCAGTATAAACTATACTTGGATTTGCTAATACTTGCAGATACTGATTGGATGCAAGAAAAAAATCTCTTTTATTAAAGGCTTGTTATGAAAATCCATAAAGATTATGTTCAGAAAGATCACTTTTCATTCCAGGAAGTACTCCTGAAAATAGTATTAAGGACAATTCAGACAGTCATTTTCTTTAGAGGTGTTCAGATGATTTGCAGACATTATCTTCTTGTTCTTAATATAGACTTTAAGGGTATCGAATAGTGAGTAAGTCATGATAATTTTACTTTGAACCAAACAAAAAAGGCAGAAAGAAAACATGATGATGAAAAGTGAGCATAGTAAATAAGCATGTAACCTAACACAGATGCTAAGAATTCCTGTAAGAATTTGGTCTCTCCGACACAAGACGCCTGATTTTCCAATGCCAACCATAAGCCTGAAAAGGCCAGGGCAAAAGTATCGCAAGCTGAAAAAGTGCATCTCCTTAAGTTTTAAATCAAAATAAGACGGAAGGCAGTGAAACCTGCTAAGGAATTCTGCTATGGGGTTTTTAATGTATGGTTGTGATTACAACTATCTTCCTCCTGGCAGAACTAGCTGAGGGTTAAGGGACTTTCATCATTACTGAAACAAAACTATGTCAACAATGTCAGGGAACTGAGATATTTCCAAACAGGATGGGTAGGTTTGCCTAGGTTGTATAGCCTAGGGCCTAATGGCAGGAGGACATTTGTTGACAAAGTCAATATAAAAAGGATAAAGTAGGCCGGGCACGATGGCTCATGCCTGTAATTCCATCACTTTGGGAGGCCGAGGCGGGTGGATCATGAGGTCAGGAGATCGAGACCATCCTGGCTAACACGGTGAAACACCGTCACTACTAAAAATACAAAAAAAAAAAAATAGCCAGGTGTGGTGGTGGGCACCTGCAGTCCCAGCTACTTGGGATGCTGAGGCAGGAGAATGGCTTGAATCCGGGAGGCAGAGCTTGCAGTGAGCTGAGATCACACCACTGCACTCCAGCCTGGGCAACAGAGTGAGACTCCATCTCAAAGAAAAAAAAAAAAAAGGATAAAGTGAAGGCCCATTTGGAAAAGTATGAAGTTGTCCTAGTGATGTCCATCACTCCTATTTATTCAATTCTACATTCAAATGAAGTACTTGAATGATATCATATTTAAAGTAAGGTATTTATGTTTTAGGTTAAAAGTGCATGGCAGTGTGAAGTGTGACTCTGAAGAGCGATTGGTCTGTGGCTAACTATAAGGATGCGCTATTATGTATATTACACCCATAGAAGATCAGTAATGCGTTGTATTGTTGAAGTACAGTGAATATGATATTTTGATTTATTTTAATAGTCGCTGAATCTCATTCCACTCTTCAGAATGGTGAGTGTAATACAGGATCCCTTCTTCTTTTGAATTAAAACAAGTGCTTAGCAATGACACAGGAGTGTCGGTACAATATGATTAACCATTAAGTTGACTTTGGTACCATGTAAGTGGGCTTGGAGTACAAACAAGACCTATTTAGGCTCAAAAGTACAATATAACAAAACGAGATTGGTAAAACCTGCAAATACACATCTACCCCAGCTCCTCATATTGGGGTTTATTAAGGAAAATGGTGAGTCTTGGTGAGTAAATATGAATTTATTTCATAATACAAAGTACATAAAAATTGCTAAAGTTGTTTCTACTTATAAGGGTTTTTTTTTCTGTCAGTTAAGCTTACTTGGCATTCACTTGATAATTTGTTTAGTTATTGGCTTGTTGATAGCTCCACTTACATTTTAAGTGCTAGTTAATTAATTTAGGTCACCTAAAGGAAATGAAGAAGTAATTGTTTTAGGACTTGGAACTCACAGAGATATCTATGTTGCAGTTTCTTAACGTACACAGCATGGTGGGTTATTTTTGAAAATGCAGAGGTAAAAAGTTCGTATGTATTTTGCATGTGTGTTTGTGAATAAAAAGAATAGAGAAAATTTAGACTCTAGCTTTATATTTTGAGGAATTTTCTTAAGTTTTCTTATTATTATCATGATTTCACACCAGTTTCTAGAAGCATATTGTCACATGTAGATCTGAAATTGCTTTTACAGACAGTTGAAGGATGTTTGGAGAAACTGTTTATGGCTGCTGTAAGACATTAAGCTTCTGGGAGTCGCAAGTGTGATGTTGTCTTTATCAGATCATTAACTCCATGAAAAATAAATGATGTCTTCTCATCTCAGTATTTCTCTCTCTGTTTTGCATTAATGTTGACATGAATTAAACTGAATGAAATTGAACAAGTATAAAGTGTTTCTACATCCAGATTTATTTAAGCTGGATCCACAGAATGGCTCTTCTACACTTAATGGAATCCTAACCACCCACTAAAAATGGGGCCATGTTGCCCACCTTGGTGGATTTTTGAGAGGATTCAGTAAATCAGTGCTGTCGGGATGCTTAAACCTGGTAGAGGCATCCTCCCGCCATCTCAAATCCCACATTGACTTAACCACCAGGCCCTGCTGATTCTGTTTGCAAAGGTATTTCTGATCTGTCTGGTTCTCTCCTTCTCTACAGCACTTCTCTAATTCACCATCGCCGGTCATCTGGAATATAGAAAGCAGCTCCTAACTAGCCCTCTGCCTCAGTCTTGCTCCATTCTAATCAAGCCTCCTCTCTCCAACCAGGTGGGCCCTCTCAAAACACAAAGATCACTACATTATCCCTTATATAAAACCTTTCAGAGGCTTCTGCAGTCCTCAGGATGAAGCCAAATCCCTTCATAGAGCTTACAAAGTCATCTTTGATCTGAGGCTGTCCAGCTCTCCAGTGTGGTCTCTGAACTCTTTTTCTCCAGCACTCTAAGCTTAAAAAAAAGTATTTATGGATGAATAGCTGCAAAAAAAATGGACTTCATAAGTTTAATAAATCTGTAACTAACATTTTTATAACTTGCAGACTATAATGTTCTGCAAGCTTGAGGCTAGAACAAACAGTGGAAGTATTTAGATGAAATTAGACTATAGTCAAACATCAGCTGGTAATAGCACCCTGGGAAATCACTTGGCTTTTCCACATCTTGGGTCCTGATGTGCAATATGAGGGACTCTTCGGCAAGGTGATTTACCAGGTCTTGAAAGACATCAGGCGGGTGTGCGTGCATTGACTGCCTATGCATATCATGCATACACATGATGTCTACATATTTGGTATGTGCACTGTATACAGATATTGTGTCCACGTGTTGTGCACTCACGTAGTATGTGCATATCATGTATGTATGTGCAATCAAGCTAAGCCATGTGCCACTAGAGGCCAAGTCTGCACTCAGTCACTCCTTTTTGGAGCTGTGATTTACAGTTTGGTTCATATATTTGAATTGTCAATGAGAGTTACCCATTAAGATGTTAAAGAGCCTGATTTTAGTCATCATTTATTGAGCTGACTCTACCACATTTTAAGCACCCTACCTGCACCTTTTCATTTAATTCTTGTAATAACCGCATAAGATGAGTGCCTTCAGCCTGAGACTGCAGAAAAGAAAACTGAGGCTTAGGGATGTAAAATCTCGCCTCACAGGCACAAAATGAAAGAAACAATCCAAACTAGGATTTTGAAGCCCAGTCTGTCAACAGCTCAAGGTTTAACATTGTGGCATACTCTTCCTAACCTCCTGCTTCCTCCGCAGTATGACAAATACTCTGCTTTATTGGTATGGTAAATTCTCTTTCGAACTGTGTGTCTTCTCTGATCTCAGGGAGAAATTATGACCTAGGACAGAAAGGATTTGAGAGCAGGAGGCTGCTGGCTACTCACGGGACCCCTGGACTGGGGCAGACAGCAGGGTGGCTCTGAGCCCTGCCCCCACACGGCAGTTGTGAGAGGGATGAACCTCGCAGCATGTCAGCCATTAAAGGCAGACTGTGAGTATTTCCTCGGTAACAATTACAACAACGATAAAGCCAGTTGCCATATGCCTGGCATTAAGGCCTGAGTTATGTGTATCACAATATCCATATTTATCAAATTTCAGTGCAATACACATGGCCACACACGGGTGTTTGCTTTATCTGCGCACCTCCGTACTGTCATGTGATAGACTCACTTTTTTTCATTTACATGAGCAAATTAAAAAAGTAATGTTATCACACTGAAACAAAATAGGGAAACCAGTACCACTTGTCATAAACGTGAGGTGTAGAAATGCATGCACCACTAGCTACATGTGTAAAATTGAGAAAGTTCATCTGTATGCCACGCCAATCATCAGCTCTATTAAAGCAGTGTGTACTACACTGCACCTTGGGAAGCCTAGATCTATCTTCTTATCCATCACTCATTTTCACAGTCTTGGAAGATTGAACATATTAACCCCATTTTACAGATGCAGAGACCGAGACAGTTTAAGTAAATTGCCAAAAGTCTTATGTCGTTTTTCTTGTTCCAAAGCACCTGATCTTTCTACTGTGAATCCAGATATAGGTTAATTAGATTCATCTTATGCAATGTTTTTCTGTACTAGACACACTTTTTTTGTGTCTATGCTGTTTATGCTCCTTATCTTAAAAGTCATGGTAAGCAAATGTGAAAATCTTATGTGCTTTTTTTTTTTGAGACGGAGTCTCACTCTGTCACCCAGGCTGGAGTGCAGTGGCGCGGTCTCGGCTCACTGAAAGCTCTGCCTTCTGGGTTCACGCCATTCTCCTGCCTCAGCCTCCCGAGTAGCTGGGACTACAGACGCCTGCCACCACGCCTGGATAATTTTGTGTATTTTTACTAGAGACAGGGTTTCACCGTGTTAGCCAGGATGGTCTCGATCTCCTGACCTCGTGATCTGCCCGCCTCAGCCTCCCAAAGTGCTGGGATTACAGGCATGAGCCGCCACGCCCAGCCGATCTTATGTATTTTTATATTAGAATTTAGGGCATTATGCACCTCAGAAAATTCTTAAAAATGAGACTATGTTTTTCAATATTCTTATCTTTGAAACACTGATGTTTAACGTTGTGTGTTGTCTTGACTGCTGTTCATACAAACTCCAGAGTACTGGCTCAGAAAAATCCCAAGGAAAGAATCAACCAGTGTGTGTGTACGGGACGGCAGGATGGACTCAAAGCAAACCATTTTCACTAAAATGATGAAACTTCACATTTGTTTTGGAAGTCCTTTCAGCCTGTGCACCTCATTCACAGATCCCCTACATTCAGAGAGAGGGAAGCACAGAAACAGTACGACCCGTGGGGACACCATGTGTCACGCTGCGTGGCTGGCTTTTATGCCGTGGTGCGATGACATGCCACATTGAGACATTGTAATGAGAATGTGTAAGACTTTACATCTGTTGCCTTCAGATCTCATTGGGGAAGAAGGAAGAAGTTATTGCCGGCAGTGTTAAAAAAGAGGACAGAGAGTGAGAGAGACAAGGAGAGAGAGAGAAAGGGAGAGAGCGCAATTGTATTACTCAAGTCATCCGTTCCTGACCATACAGTGCCTTAATATTTAATATTTATAACTATACTCAGGGAGACAGGACTGGGGGCATTTCTCTAAGAGTCTGCTGATGTGTTCCTACCTGGCAGGAAGACCAGAAGCCCTCATCAGGGGCTTTCTGCCCCAACACAATGCTTAACTAAGTCTTCCCATCACTTCATGTTTTAAAACATCCATATTTTCATAGTGGTAATCTTAACTTAGTTTTTAAAATTATAGTTACAGCCAGGATGCAGACGCCTCACTGGAAGCCTGACAAGCAGTTACACAGTGCCTGTAGCAAACAGCCAGCGTCCTGGATGCATGTCTGCCTCAGTAGATGTTGTGCAAGAGTGTGAAAGGTGTTTCTTAAAATCTGCCAGCATGCCAGCATTCACAACAGCTTTCTCAGTAGCAAATACAAGAAAGATATATACATATATTTTTCACAACCATCATGCCTATTTAAAGAAAGGGGCCAGAGTGTGTTTCTTTGATCCATGTGACATCACGCTGTGTTGTGACAGGCTATTTTACCATCAGTAAATAAGTGACATGCAGGCTCTTTTGGGGTGGTGATGTCATAAAGATGTTTAAAAGGAAGGGAATATGTCTGAGGAGTTTGGCTGAGAATGGGGAAAGCGAGATGGTGTCATCTGGTTGGAGGAGAAGTAATACTAGGTTTGTAATTTTCTGTATCGTGTTATGTTTTGTATTTTCATTTGTATGACTTCTAATTTCTTTATAAAACCAGGTCACTAACTTCGTGACATTTTCATGCACGACTTGATACTATAAAACAACATTCACTACTATTCTTTTTGCCTTATATACTATCATTTACATGTTTTGAACTTCTCTATTTCTTCTCCTCTCCCAGTAAATGTTGAGCTTTGAATTGCATATGGATTATTTTTCATTCAGAGGTTATCTTCTGAAAAAATTCTACACACATTTCTAATTCCTTATATTTTCTGTTACTACTACTACTATTCATACTACTACTAATAATAATAGTGAGCACCTACTATATGCCAGGCAACATACTCAGAGATTTATATGCCTAATTTATTACTCCTAACAACCACTGCAAGGTTGGCATATAGCCAACGTTACTATATTGTATTACAGATTTGGAAACTAAGTATAAGAGAGAATAGCTAACCTTCTAATGTCACACAGTTACTAAGTGTTAGACCTAGAACGCTCCAAGAAATTTTGAAATGGAAAAGTCTTCGAGGCAAAAGGATTGCTCGGCACTAGTAGAGGCAAAGTGGCGAGGTGAGGCTTGAACCGGCCACTGCCCCGTAAGCACTGAGCAGCATTCTCAGTATCTGCTTTGGAGGCAGCTCCTACTGCCTGTGGCCTTGTCCATACACTGCAATGCTTCTGCACACTAAACTCTGCCGGCTGGCTCTAGACTGAGATGGTTCAATTCCTCATTGCACCGATTCATTCTTGGGGTCCTTTCCACTACGGCCTTAGCCATAGATCAAAGGAATTAAGACAAAAATCACATTTTTTGGTGCAATACATCTTAGCAAGCAGAAAGGAAAATGTTGCAAAGGAAGAGACCCTCCACTCTTAAAGGTTGTAATTAAAAATTATCAACTGATTTTAGCCACCCACGTCTACCTGCAAAAGGATTTTCAAACTTATATCATTGTATTCATTCCAATAATCCAGTAAGATGTGTGCCAAGCTCAAATCCATGCTCCCCACAGCCACCAGGAAAATGTAGCTAAAATTGAGTCCTACCACATGTTTTTTCTTAAAATTCTTTATAGCTTTCCTTTATCTGTATTTGTACTGCCCAACAGGGTACTCACTAGCCAGGTGTAACTATTGAGCACTTGAAGTGAGTTAGCCCAAATTGAGATATACTGTAATTGAAAAACACACACCAGATTTCAAACACTTAATAGAAAAACAAGAATGTAGAATAGCTCATTGGTAACTTTTATATTGTTCACATGATGAAATGATAAAATTTTGGATGTATTAGGTAAAATTAAAAATCGATTACGATTGACTCCACCCATTTCTTTTTACTTCTTTCAAAGCGGCTCCCAAAGTGATCTCCCATGTGGTCCTGGAGAACCACAGACAAAGGTGATTCTCCTAAGAATAAAACCAGGGCAGTCAGGAAAACTGATTAAGAAACTTCACAGCCAGCTAGAGAAACCTCGCTGTCCTTTCAGTTATGGGACATTCACCAGGGAGAGTCTTCAAAGGGAAGTTGTTTCCCCTGCCTCCAAAACAAGTCTCATTGTCTCTGCTTTTGCATATTGGGCACATGGGGAATGGTTTAACTTAACAGTTGTCTGTAGACCAGCCAACCATGAGGAGCTAGATCAGGCCTGCCTGAAAGAACTGCGTGTGGATGAGAGATCCTTAACCTTGACCTTGAGCCGAGTGGATTATTCTGATGAATTTAGGAAGTGGTGTGTTTCAGGAGGTCACGGACATTCTTATAGACATATGGATGCGAAGAAGTAGCTGCAAAAAGAGGCGAAATGTAATCAGTGGCTGTTATTTTTGCCTTACAGCATCAACCATTTCGCCTTCAAATACCTACATCGCAGTGTCTTGGGGGAAACTACCTCTCTATTACATTCAATAAATATAAATATAAATATAAACTTGTGAAGACATAGCATTTGTTCTAGACTGGCTAATCAGCCATTTTGGTTCTGTAATCAAGCATAAGGTTCAGACAGAAACATGTGATGCAAATCAAGCCCATCAGGGCCAAGGAGATTCAGCACCTGAATTGAATCTGTTCTCCCTACAAAATGAACTGTTGTCCCACAGGTGCACAGGGAGGACCAGCACACTAGAACTGCTACAGCTGCCTTACAAGCAAGTGATGCCTAGAATAGGTTTGGGCCCAAAGCAGCAGAGCTGAGAGCCGAGGCAAGTCCTTGTCCTGTTAACCCTGTTTGAGATGTGGGTCAGGTCCTACCTCAGGAGTTATTTATTTTTGTTTGTTTTTATTAAACTCATTAGAGTTAAATTTGCTAGTGACAGCATCATCAAACATTTAATCCAAATGTTACACTATTCTTGGCAAAATGAGACATATATGATAATAATGAAAAGTGTGCAAAGCACTTTGGTTGCTTTTTATAATGCCTGGCACAAAGCATAGGTAACTGATTAGTGCTCCTAGAGAAAGAATTTGAAACACTAGACCAGATTATGTTACACATGACTAGGAAAGAGAGAGTGCTATTATATTTTCAATATTTATGTGGCATAAAATTAAACAAATCTGGCTTGAATTCTTCTTGGAGCTTTTATTTATTATCTTTAAATTCAACGTATATTTTTAGATGTGAATCTGGCATTTGTACTATATCGCGAATGTTTCCAACTTCTTTGGGGGGATTGAGAAAATTTAAACATACATGAGTGTGCACGTGTGCAGGCAGGCCCGTGTGTGAGCGTGAGTGCACGTGCACACACACACATACACACACTCTCTGTCAAATAAGTATAATTTTTAAATTTGAAAATGGCATCTCAAAAATTCTGAGTGAGAATATGCCTTTAGAAGGTCTCTTCTTACAGGTATTGACCAAAATAAAAATTCACATTGATTAACACCCACAAAAATGCAGCTGAAGGCAGCATAAAGTCAACCTAATCTTGCCACTTTCCCCTAAATTAAGCTATACTTACTTGGTTAAAAATATAAAACTTTTGTAATAATATTATTTAATTTATGTAAAAAAAGTTGTGTGCCATTATTTCTCACCCTAAAACATATGCATGCTTTTTGAGGCTTTAAAAGGGTGAGCTGAATGCTGCTTAGACAAATGTGTTGTATTAATCTTGTGTAATATTTAGAAAATACGACTAAACACGTCCATTTAGAATATGCGAAAATATTGAATTGAAAATTGACTGTTGAAATGTTAAGCCTTGTTTATATTTTCTAAGGGGGTATATCTTGGGCTTTTCAAAAAAATTCTTTTTCTTTTGTGGTTTGGTTAAACTTCAGGTGGGAAGGAAGCATTGACATAGAGCCTGAAATACCGGTCTGCAAAAGGTCATAAAAGAACGTTGTGTATTGAGTTATCTGTAGTATTTATCAATTGGGAAGTATCCAATATCACATCCACTTAGCTTCTCCTGTGGCATAATGAAGCTGTTTATAAAACTCCCATGGTGATGTCAGTACAGAAAAGTAACTCTGTGAATAGAGGTTGGCTGCCTCAAGAAGAGAAGAAATGCCATAGCCAGCATGAAACGAAATGAGAAGGCAACCTGGCATTCTCTTGTCTGCTGTTCATCTCAGATTATGCCACATTCATTTTGATAAAGACTTGAACAATGTTTATGAAAATTTTAGGGCATGCTGCGTACTTTACCTACATCATTACTGTTAATGTATCTTAATATATTTTCAATGTGAAAATTGATCACACAAAGAGTGAAACTTCTCAATCTCTACCAGCTTCTAGAACTTACTTTACAAAACTTAAAAGAGTTTATTTTTATTTTATATTTTTGCAGCTGGAGTGGATATTTATCTAAGCATGAATTCTGAATGCTGGGTCATTGAACAACTTGGAAGCCTTTAGTAAAATTGTCAATAGTCAATTGTGAGACCAGCACAGTGGCTCATGCCTGTAATCCCAACACCTTGGGAGACCAAGGCGGGTAGACTGCCTGAGCTCAGAAGTTTGAGACCAGCCTGGGCAACACAGCAAAACCCCGTTTATACCAAAAATACAAAAAGATTAGCTGGGCATGGTGAGGTGTGCCTGTGGTCCCAGCTACTCAGGAGGCCGAGGTGGGAGGATTGCTTGAGCCTGGTAGGCGGAGGTTGTAGTGAGCCAAGATTGTGCCACTGCACTCCAGCCTGAGTGACAGAGCGAGACTCCCTCCCTCTCTTTCTCTTTCTCTCTACTCTCTCTCTCTCTTCTCTCTCTCTCTCTATATATATACACACGCATATATATACACACACACATATATATATAAATTGCACACTTGTGATGTTGCCATAAAGATATGAAATCTGCGCTGAATTATTTCCCATTCTCAAAACAGTCCCCCTTTGCTACAGAGCAATGAAATGTTTGGTAGAAATAATTTTAAATGTATGTTGTATTCAGTTTTGAAATTTTACTCAATGCTATACATCACTAGAAATAGTTATTCTTGCCTTTTTTATAACCATGCTATTTAATTGTTGATGTTTTGATGAAAATATTTACTGTTTTTAACATAATTTAGTTTCCACATTATAGGATATGTTGATTCAACTTTATTTCTTTATTATCTCATAAATGTAAAAACCTGAGTAGGTTAAAACACTGATATTTTCAGTTCTGTGGAGGTGGTTTTCATAAGCAGATATACACACCTAAATCAACTCATATTAACCGCAATTTCTCAGTAGAGATTCCATATTCTTCAGTTCATCTCAATTTGTCTTTGTAGACTAACCAAACAGAAAGTCAATAGTGAACAAATATTATGAAAATTCTATAAAAAACTAATTTGTATTAATGCTCAATTCAGAATATTTTATTACTTTTGTCCTTTCATGATATAAACCATATCTAACATATAATAAATACATATACATATATAGGCTAATGAACACAATGTTTCAGTTAAAAGAACTAAGAACTAAAGGCTTCAGTCAAAAGCAAAAATTAACTGACAGAATTACAAAATTCCAACTGTATGTCAGTTATGAGAAACGTATCTAAAGCATAAGGTTAAAAAAGGACAAAATAGAAGAGATATAAAGGAAATAGCAGCCAAACGAAATCTATGTAACTATGTTATTACCAGAAACAATTGACGTTAAGGCAAAGCATTACTAGAGATAAAGAGGTAACAATGAAAGGTTCAGATGACAAAAGGTTCAATTTACTAGGAAGATGTAACAATCTATAGATTTCAGGCAATTTTATGGCCTCAAATATGAAAAGATAAGAGAAAATGGAATAACCCACAGTTATTGTGGGAAATTCTGCAATACCACCCTTAATAATTAAAAGAGCCAGCAGATAAAACTCATTAAGGATAGAGAAATTTAAAGAAAGAGATTAGCAAAGCTCACCTAATGAAGAAAAAGAGAGAGGAAGTGAGAAAGAAAGAGAAGGAAAATAAAAAAGAAAGAAAGAAGAAAGAGAAAGGAAGGATAAAAGACTGAGAGGATAAGGGGAAGGGAGGAAAATGAAGAGAAAAGAATCGAACACAGTTGCAGAATATATACTTTTTGCAAGCATACTTGGAACATTTTTCTAAATTTGAACATACTCTTGTCCATAAAATAACTCTAAACACATTCCAAAAGGTAACAGTTACACAGAGTATGCTTTTTGACAACTATGCAGGTAAGGTGGAAATAAAAAACAAAAAAAAGCTACAAAATATCCTCATGTTTGGAAATCGAGAAATACACATCTACGAAACCCACAGACTAAAGCAGAAATTAAGATGGAAATAAAATATTTTGAAGTTAATCATAGTGAAATTACTATATATCAGAATAATTGGGATATTAATAGAGCAGTACTTAAAGAAAAAATGTATTTATACAAATGTATACTGAAGCCTACAAATTAATAAACCAAACACCTATCTCACAAAATTAAAAGAAAAAGATACTGAAAAAATAAAGCAAAAAATAAATTTAAAAATCAAGAAAAAAGTAATAATATCATTTATGTGTTCCCACCTGGCAGAGAGATGAGAAGCCCTCATAATCATAATAATCATAATAGAAGTCAATACAATAAAAAGCAAACACAGAGAGTATCAACAAATCCAAATGGTGTTTTTTTCAAAATGAATAAATTGATAGATGGTGAGACTGGTCAAAGAAAGAAGGTGCAGGTAATCAATTTCATGGACAAAATGGATCAGTCCTTATAGACCAAGCAGATATTAAACAGTTTATAAAGTAATATTATGAGCAACTTTAAGCCAATAGAACATTTACTTGAAGTGGACGAAATATTACACAAAAATAAAACTCACCAAAATTGTCCTTCCCTTTTATAGATAATCTGATTAATCCTTAATATAAGGAACTAAATTTCTAAAACAAGCAAAAAATAACTTCACTAAGAAAATGTTAGATCCACATAATGTAACCCCTAAGATTTTTCTAAATATTTAACAGAATAAAATTTGAATTATAAATAATTTTTTCTTGACTTTATTTTATTAACTAATCTTTCAGATAACTTAGATAAAATTATAAACTACTCTCTCATAGAGATAAAACACCTGAAACAAAATATTAGCCGGATTCAAATGATACAAATCATGACCTCATTGATGTTAAACCTGAATGCAAGAATAATTGCTCTTAAGAAAACCAGCGTATTTCAATTAAAAATGGTTATTAAAGGAGATTAATAATACAAAAATTGTAATATATGCATAATAATATTTGAGAAAATTAAACATCAATTTTTAATGAAAGCACCTAAATTAAGAATAGAAAATAACTTCCTATGCTGATAAAAGATATTCAGCAAAACAACAACAAACAACTTAATGACAAAATGTTAAAGGGTTTCTCTCAGGTTCTAACTTAGGGAGAGAATGCCTCTATCATGTATTTCTTTTCAGTATTGTACGGAGTTCCTAAACAGGATTTTAAAAATTGTAAGTTAAGTTTTAAGTTTTAATTGTAAGTATTAAGTTTTTAAAAAATAAGTATAAGAATGGGAAAGGAAGAAATAAGTTGAAAAGAATAAACAAAACTATAATTATGTGTACATGCTCTGATGGAAAGTCTCCAAAAAGATCTATTAAAAAAAGCTATAAGAATTAGTGAGAGTTTGCCAAAGTTGATGACAATAAATCAATCTAAATCAATTTTTAAAACTCTATTTCTCTACACCAATAACACATAAAATAAAGGTTAAAAAATACCACTTCTAATACTTCTAATAAACATGCAAAAATCTATAAGACTAGAGACAAATTTAACAAAAAATGTAAGACATCTGTGTAAAAATATCAACCTTTGTTGAGGACATTAAAGAACACTCGTGGAGAAATACACTATATTGCTTTATTGGAAAACACAACAGTATAATATAAAGGTGTCAATTTCCCCCACACTGAAAGGCATGTGTTCAGTGCAATAGCAAACAAAATCCCAAAAGGAGTTTTTTATATGATTCTATAAGTTTCTTATATGATTTTTATATGATTCAGTTACGAACGTTAATATAACCAAAATAGTTTTCATATTTTAAAAGAAGAACAAGCTGGGAGATCTTGATATATCACTATCAAAGCTTTTTATAAAGGTATAGCACTAGGGGCTGGGTGCGGTGGCTCACATCTGTAATCCCAGCACTTTGGGAGGCTGAGGCAGGTGGATCACAAGGTCAGGAGTTCGAGACCAGCCTGGCCAATATGGTGAAATCCTGTCTGTACTAAAAATACAAAAATTAGCTGAACGTGGTGGTGGGATTCTGTATTCCCAGCTACTCCGGAGGCCGAGGCAGGAGAATAGCTTGAACCTGAGAGGCAGAGGTTGCAGTGAGCCGAGACTGTGCCACTGCATTCCAGCCTGGGTGACAGAGCGAGACTACATCTCAAAAAACAAACAAAAAAAAAGGTATAGCAATAGGTACAATGTGTCAGCTGACCTGAAGATAGACAAATAGACAAACAGACAAAAGTAGATAGCCCAGAAATAGAGCCAGGCACACCTGACAGGATTTATGATGGTAACAGCTTTGAAAATCAGTGTTAAATTGCAGTCTTCAATAAATGGAACCCAGTTAATAGGGGACTCATACAGCAACATAAATCTTTGTTTCATACACAAATTTACTAGAGATATTGTTAACCTAAATATAGAAGGCAAAATGAAATAAAATAAAATTTGAGATACAAATATAGAAAAATTTTATTACCATTATTATTAGGACAGATAAAGGCATTCATAGAAAGACACAATAAAACACAGTGGTTAAAGGGAAAGTCTGATAGATTGGACTAAATTAATAGCAAGCAATTTTATTTATTAGAGGGACTTAAAAGGAGTGGGATAAGCCACAAATGGGAGTTTACATTTGGATCTAATTTATCTGGCAAAACATTTCATATCTAATGAGATTTCCACAAGTCATTATTATTATTATTAAAAGACAAGCAATTCAGAAGAAAAATGGGCAGAGACTTTAACAGTCACCTCTCAAAGGGGTATACACATGTTCGAAAAACCTGTGATAAAATGCCTTATGGTATTAGAAATTGAGAAAAAGCAAATTAAAATCAGAAGGATAGAGCACAGATTCACTGAACTCACAAAAATTACAACAACTGACAAAAGCAAGTATTGCTGAGCACATAGAGTGATGGTAACATACCATGCTTTCAGAAAAACTTTTGGATCATATATTATTAACAGGCAATTCCATTTCTGATCATGGACAATTAAGCATATGTACAACCAGATAAATGTACAATAATGCTTCTTGCAGCAATGTCCATGAATAGCTAAAACTGGAAATAATCCAAATAACCATTATCAGTCTAATGGGCAAATACCTTGCAAAATACTCAGACAATGGAACACTATACAAAAGTGCAAGGACTACATTCTATGAAACACGGGTAATTAAAAATATTGTTTAGTGAAAGAAGCAAGGAATGAAGTGTCGTACAATTCCATTTAAATAAAGTTCAAAATTAAGCACAACTAAAATAGAATAGCGACACAGACATGAGTGATAAGAACATAAGCAAAGAAAGGAAGTGACTGTCATCTAAGTCAGGATAGTGACTCTGTGAATGGAAAGGTGACATCAAGAAGGGATGTTCAAGGGGACCAGGGGTTCTGGCAGTGTCCTAAATTTTGCTGTGGGTAATGTTTATATGGGTGTTTACAATGGTTTGTTAAACAATATATTTTGTTTTATGTACTTTCCTGGATGTATATCTCACAAAAAATGTTTTTAAACTGTATAATAATATTTGCAAAACAAAAATTATACATTCTGTATAGAAATTCTTCTTGATCTTAGTACTTAATGCGAGGAACTGTGAAAACTTAGTTATGATTCATGATGTTTTAAAATGCCAATTGTACTTGTCACTTATACACAGTGTGATATATACCACATTTCTATCTACATCTATAGATGTAGGTGTAAATATAGATTCAGATATAGACACAGAGCAAGGATAGCTGTAGCATTGTGTTGCTACATTTATATTATTTGTAAATCTGAAGTGATTCAATTTGAGTTTTTCTGACATCAGACAAAATGAATAAACTTGAATTTTCACAGTGCTAAAGAACCTGAAACTCAGTTGTTATTGCATTTCCTATGAAAGAAAACATATTTTCACATCCTTCTAATGTTTGAATACTTGCTTATTGAAAGCTCTGCAAAGGTTCTTTGAACGCATTTGCACACTAATTTTTGTATGAGGCAGGTAGGAAGTTTATTAACATGGGACCCTCATATTTTCTAGAAGCTTATTCCTAAATACGTACAGTTCTTTGGCAATGTTTTACCATTCACCAGGAGATATCTATGTGAAACAGTTCAAAATAACAGGACTATTTTCCACGGAAATTCAAAGATATGTTCCTCTAGATGATGTGGAAATGAATCTGGGAACTGAAGACATTTGAACTTTGCAGCATCTTCAGTTTCCATGGCTATAGGCTTCAGGATGTGACACACTCCGTTAACATATAAGAGCTGCCAATTTGCCTTGACATTGGATGACATGACCCCTGGCAAAACGTAGATGGTTTGGATTAGTTGTTTTCTATTTCATAGAAGCAAAATGTGTTAGAATAATGGGATGAGAGTTTATAATTTTAATACGGCAGTCATCAGACTTTATGGTTCCTTTTGAGATTGTCAATTATTTTATTCGTGAGGAATCATTTTAAAAAATAGAAACAAAACTTGGCCTTTAATGTTGAGTTACTGACTGTATTGACTGCGTTAAATCCTGTGAAAATAACGGAAATCGTGTTTAAATACAGAAAGTGGCAGAAGCTACATTTTTTTACCATTAAGGAAATTGTGCTTCCAACACAAGTGAAAGTACTTGTAAGTTTTGTCATTACAGGGGATCTAGTTTGACTAAAGAGCTCTATATGTTGCTAGAAATTTCTTAAAATTTCTTAAAATTTCTTAATTGGTCATGAAGGCAGGAAGGTTTGTTCCTGTCACGTATTAACAGGCACCTGTACTGTGTCTGTCACTTGAGAGTAAATGACTTCCTATGTTTAGAAAGGAATCTTTCTAAACATGTAAAAGTGTATCTTGCAAATGCAGTCTACTTCACAAGGGAAAATATCAACAATGCTAGAATATACTTTTTTTTCTATTTTGCCTGCTTAGTAATTTTGTTAAAAAAGAGAAATGATACGTAAGCAACTCCCTCCTAAATGTACACAGTGTTCCCCATTAATATGCTTTGGCTCTGTGTCCCAACCCAAATCTCATGTCAGATTGTAACCCCCACATGTTGAGGGAGGGACATAGTGGGAGGTGATTAGACCATGGGGGTGCTTTCCCCCATGCTATTCTTCTGGTAGTGAGTAAATTCTCATGAGGTCTGATGGTTTTATAAGTGGTGGTTTCCCCCGCTCTCTTCTCTCTCCTGCTGCCTTGTGAAGAAGATGACTGATTTCCCTTCTGCCATGATTGTAAGTTTCCTGAGGCCTCTCCGGCCATGCAGAACTGTGAGTCAATTAAACCTCTTTCCTTTATAAGTTACCCAGTCTCAGGTATGTCTTTATAACAGTGTGAAAATGGATTAATACACACATTGACCTGTATATTAAAAATCTATGCACTTTTTTTTTTTTTTTTTGAGATGGAGTCTCGCTCTGTCGCCCAGGCTGGAGTGCAGTGGCACGATCTCGGCTCACTGCAAGCTCCACCTCCCTGGTTCATGCCATTCTCCTGCTTCAGCTTCCTGAGTAGCTGGGACTACAGGTGCCTGCCACCACGCCCAGCTAATTATTTGTATTTTTAGTAGAGACGGGGTTTCACCATGTTAGCCAGGATGGTCTCGATCTCCTGACCTCGTGATCCACCTGCCTCAGCCTCCCAAAGTGCTGGAATTACAGGCGTGAGCCACCGTGCCCGGCCAAAAATCTATAAACTTTTAAGAATGTGGTCCAATGTCATTCTAAATGATATTGCAAGAATAGTGACTTTGAATCCATCTTATATCTCAGATGTGATACCAAGTCTAGTGGAATGTTGAGAAAGATGATAGAAATGGCATAATTCATTTTGTTGTTAGACACTATTGACTATGCTCTAGATTTGAGAAGCCAGAAAACCTGGTTTTGAGCCCCCACTATGTGATTTACTGGCTATTTGACTTTGAGGTGATCTTCTCTAAATTCAATAGAATAATAATAGAGTTACTGTGATGTTCTGGTAAGAAAATGTATCTGAATGTGTGAGAGAAGCCAGGGATGCACACTTTACTGAGCAGACACAGATTCTTCTTCAGCCACCCATTTCCCAGTTAAGGATGCCGGGCTGTGCCTCTCTGCATCCATCATCAAACTTTTGATGAAGTTGTTGCCTCTCAGTTTTAGGTATGTCTCCTTCGAACAGCTTTTAATTAGATTGTGGAGATGAGGATTGACTCAATCATGGAGATTTTACCTTGTAATAAATGCATTTCAAGCTCCACAATTGCTTTATTTGAGTCTTTTTACTGCATGGTACCTATCTTTTTTAAAATTTATTACTGTTACCATGTGAGGCCTGCCTTTGCTTCACCTTTACTTTCTGCCAGGATTGGGAGGCCTCCACAGCCATGCTGAACTGTGAGTCCATTAAACCTCTTTTCTTTATATATTACCCAGTCTTGGGTATTTCTCTATTAACAGCATGAGAACAGACTAATACACCTCCTTATCACACTCATTCTTCCTTCCTAACATTTTGTTGCCATGTAACTCTTATGGATTTCTGCTTCTGTTAAACATGTGCCATTAACTTCCTGAACTCAACCAAGAAAGACCAGATTTTAGAAAACTTTTATTATTGTATAATTCTTTTAAAAACTATTTTTGGCTGGGCGTGGTGGCTCAGGCCTGTAATCCCAGCACTTTGGGAGGCCGAGGCGGGCGGATCACGAGGTCAGAAGATCGAGACCATCCTGGCTAACACGGTGAAACCCCGTCTCTACTAAAAAATACAAAAAATTAGCCGGGCGTGGTGGCGGGCGCCTGTAGTCCCAGCTACTCGGGAGGCTGAGGCAGGAGAATGGCGAGAACCCGGGAGGTGGAGCATGCAATGAGCCGAGATCGCGCCACTGCAGTCCAGCCTGGGAGACAGAGTAAGACTCTGCCTCAAAAACAAAAAAAAAAAAACCCACTATTTTCCTGAGGTAGGTTTTTCTGAGGTTTGGGTTCTTTTTGTTGAGCTCTCTTGATATTCCTGTTCATTCAAAACTAACAATTTATTCTTTAACCAGGCAGATCTACTGAAGCACCATGGTTGTTGGTGGATTATCTGCATAGCTTGGATTTAGCCTGTTCTCCGTGTCCAGGATGGTGTTTGATTCTCTCAAAACGCATGTCAGAAGACAGTGCTGATCATCTCAGCCACTCAGTTTCTGCGAGCGTGTTTCTATGGGTCTGAGCGTTTGCTACCCCTGCTGGATTTTGTGAATATTCTGAACCAGTGGGCTATACACAAAAAGAACAAAACACATAATTACCAAGAGAGAATGCTGTCATTGATCTTATACTTGTAAAATAATGCAGAAATACATAAAATAAAGATGGAAAGTGTTGCTTCAATTTCCTCGTTGTCCTCCTGCCACTGTTCCTACAACCCCCAGCCTACATTCCTCCTCAGAGATTTTAGCTTTTAACAATTTTGTGTGTCTTATAAGCATACCCTTTGGCTTTTATATATGCATATAGATTTATACCTTAGTATTTCCTTCTATCTATTGTATAAAATATCAAGTTGATGATACCCTATGTAAGATTTCACGATGTGTTTCTATTTCCATAAATATATATCCTAGATAATTTTTTCTTGTCAGTACATTTAAATCTAAACCTTTTTAATGGTAATTCAGAGCAAATATTCTGTATTTTTGACACTTACTCTTTCAAGAAATTTAGCTGTTCACAAATTTTTGCTTTTATAACAAATGTATTAGACATGCTTACAAATGTGCTCCTTTGAATATAACTACAAGTATTTCTGTTAGACAGGTGCTAACAAAGGAATTCTGGATAAAAAATTATAGGTATTTATATTTTTAATCAATGACCCCAAGCTGCCCTCCAAGAAGGCTGCTTTAAATTAGCTTTCCCCAAAGCACTTACTTCTCCAATGCTTTCCAGTATAGATTTTTCATAAAGATGTTAAATTTTGGCAAGTACGATGACAAAATAAGTTTTATCATCGGTAAATTTCCCATTTGTACTCTTTGCTCAACTTTTCTGTCTTTTATTTGCTTATATGTAGAACCTCTTTACATACGTTATATATAAAGTGTCATCTGTTCTGTATGTTGCAAATTATTGTCTCTAAGCTTGTTATTATTTTTTAGCTTAGTAGTCAACTAGGCCAACTTCTTTCTGTATAGGTCCTGAATTTTGTTTCTTGTTTAAGAAGTTTCACCCTTTTGAAAATTTAAGCCTACTATTATATTATATTTTACAGGATAATATTCAGCCCTTTAATTCACTTCTTAGCTTTTGAGTGAGACATCAACCTGGAATTTGTTTTTCTAATTCCCCCAAACAGCATTGTATTAGTCCATTCTCACACTGCTATGAGGAACTACCTGAGACTGGGTAATTTATAAAGAAAAAGGGTTTAATTGACTCACAATTTCATATGGGTGGCGAGACCTCAGGAAACTTACAATCATGGCAAGAAGATGAAGAGAAGGCAAGGCATGTCTTACATGGCAGCAGGAGAGAGAGAGAGCAAGCGGGAAGTGCCACTTTTAAACCATCAGATCTTATGAGAATTCCTTTGGTATCATGAGAGCAGCATGGGGGAAACCACCCCCATGATCCAATCACCTCCCACTAGATCCCTTCCTAATTCGTGGGGATTACAGTTCTAGATGAGATTTGGGTGGGGACACAGAACCAAACCATATCAAGAATATAAAATGCATTCTCCTGCTTTGGAAAAAGAAAAAAAATTCTGGGAAGTCAGTGGCATTTCTGATTAGGATATCCACTAAACTGGAGGAAAATCACACCCCTCAATTCACTATGCCTGCTTGCAAATCTAAAATGGCATACTAGTAAATTCATCAAAACATAAAGACTCTGCACTTTAACATCTATTCTTGTAAGAATTGCTTAGAAAAAAATTAAAGATTATGTGCAATTGGTACTTGCCCTCACACAAGGAAGTTGCTAGTAAATAGAAATCAGGTTATTATGTAGAAAATCAGTTAACTACTCAGAATTTTTTAAGGGAGAATAGAAAAGAACTAACCCAAAGTGGACTAGAAATACAGATCTCAGACCCCATGCTTAGAAGCAACAACTCTGTTTATACCTATGCAAGAATTACACTCCACTTCTGGCTGCATATTTCTCCTTACAGTTTGTACATTTATGCTTCAGTTATTTAGTCATGATGAAGTATCATTTTCAACTAACCATTTTTATACACGTTATAAACCTAGTTAAGGGTGGAATCGCTTCACAAATTGTTACAGAAAGGAATAAAAAATTACTGACCATTGTGGTCAAGATTCAGAAGCTCACAGAACACAGATTGGAAAAGCACCAGTCTTTACACATCAGGGGCTGCAGGAAGCTTCTCCATGTGTAGGCTTCATAGGCACACAGTGACTACTGACAGTAATTGATATCTAATTACAACATTTAAACATTGCGTATCCCATAAGAGATGACTGTATTTCTATAGGAAAAGACAGCAGGCACTCAATGGTTAACTGAGGCTTAGATATGTCAATAGAGTGATTTCTACTATACGTGGTTCATATGGGGCTCATGTCTGAGACCCCTGGGGAGGTCTTCTTCAGAAAAGTCACCTTAGAACTGTAAAATCATTCGCTGAGGCCAAAATGTTTCCAGAAATGTGAGCAGTGTAAATAAATTCATCTTTCTTTTGTAGCATTGTCTTCAGTGAAGAGAAACATTTGGCAGGGCTGGCATTTAAGATCAGTCTCAGCTTTTCTTCTTTTTTTTTGAGACAAAGTCTCATTCTGTCACCAGGCTGGAGTGCAGTGGCGTGATCTTGGCTCACTGTAACCTCTGCCTCCTGGGTTCAAGTGATTCTCCTGCCTCAGCCTCCTGAGTAGCTGGGACTACGGGTGTGCGCCACCACACCCAGCTAATTTTTTTTGTATTTAGTAGGGATGGGGTTTCCCCATGTTGGCCAGGATGGTCTCGATCTCTTGTATTTGTGATCCACCCACCTCGGCCTCCCAAAGTGCTGGGATTACAGGCCTCAGCCTCTGTGCCCAGCCCCAGTCTCAGCTTTGATGCTGACCAGCTTGGTAACATGACTCTCTCTCACTCTTCAGTTTTCTAATCAGTAATATCCATTTCTCCTCATCTCACCGAGATGTTATGAGAATAAATGAGATAATAAAATGGATGTAATATGCTTTGAAAGGTGCTAGATTAGTACAAGGTATGGTAATTAATTTTGTAGGCTATTAATAACCTATAAAAAATCTGAATGTCACTCTACACCAACTAACAGTACCATGAACTGAGAACTAACAACTGGGTGTCAGAATATAGAGGGTATATATATATTTTTTCATAATCCCTTTGTAGTAAAATTATTTGCAAGGCACTACATGCTTTGGGGGTTTTTATGCTTTAGAAAACTATTAACACAATATATCTGATAGCCCCAAATCCTTTAATTAACAGACAAACTAGAACAACCCAAATTCTGGACTCTAGTAGTAAACATACCTTTTTTACAACTAAAGGTTAGCTGTACATATTTCAGCAGCAAAACAAAAGGAAAATATTTTATTTAAATACATTTTCTTGATCACAGAGAATAATGCCAACATTTGTAGTTGTGAGAATAATGCTCTTAGATTCAAACATGCAACATAATAAAACAAATGTATGATCGAGGACCAGAGAGGCAGACAAAACTGTTGTGAAATATGCCAGGGAAATCATTACTGTTCTATTTGTTGGCAGGTCACCAATACTTTGGGATTGTTGAAATTTGAAGGAAATGTAGAGGCCACCTTAGTCAATACTATTTTTTTTAACGCATCAGAATTTACTTGGTGAAAAATGTTTGCATAAGGGTTTTTGAAAAAAATATAGCTTGCTGCTACATCTCTTAAGAGGACAGATGATCCCGCACGTATAGGTTAATGTAGGCATGTGATGATTGATCCATGAGCATGGCTCTGGAGCCCTGCTGGAAGTACAATGGATAACTGTTTGGTCCTGCCTGAAATGCTCAGCACCCACCGCCCTCCATCAGGACTCCCAGCTCCCCACTGCAGAGCCTGCTGCCCTGAAACTTCTCCCAGTCTCGGCTCCAACTTATCTTTTCCAGTCCAGTCACATGCTCTCCATCACCCTGCCTACCGCCCTGCTTTCCAATCATAATGAACTCATTGCTAAGAACCCTGAGAACAAGGCGACATCTGCACTTCCATATTTTTGTACTTATTCTTGCACCCTTTCCCTCTCCATGTGATCGCCATCATTGCTAGTGTGCCTTTTTCCCTGCCCAGTCCAATTGCTTGGTTCTTCAGTTCTTCCTCTCTGCTCCTTCCAGTGTAGAATTTAGACACTTTATATTGTAATTACTGGTTTACACCATGGATTCCTAGAGTGTCAGGACCTCTGTGTTCACCCATCACTTAGCATAGGATCTGAACCATGGTTGACACCTGGTGTGATCTGGTTCAGGGGAAGACTTGAAAGATATCCAGGATTTTCATTGCTTCACACTTTCCATCTCTGCTACCCAAGAGAAAGGAGAGGTTCAGGTAAAGCACATGAGCACTGATGTATTAGACAATTCTTTTTGATCTAAAGAGGAATTGCTATTACTCTTTCACTGACAGGAAACTTTCAAGAACTGCAGAATGCCCTCGCAGGCAAGCCATCCTGCTTTGCTGTGACCCTGCTGTCCTGTTCTCTACCTGATCCCAGAAAAGGCTAAAGGTTCTGTTGTTCCATTTCAGCCTTGGCAGATTCTAACTTCACATGGTATCAGAGTGCTAGTGGGAGGTAGAAAGCATTGCAGAAAGTGCTATTGTAGGAGTCCTCTGGGGTCAGCTTACTCACAGCAAGGCTGCAAGGATACCCTATAAAGGAAAACACAAACACACACACACACACACACACACACACACAGGGTAAATTAGTAGAGACATATTTTGGAAACACTTTTGATTATGGATTTGTGGTGCTATAAAAACTCATAACTTTCAATCATTTTTCATTCGTTTATTAATATTTACTGCATGCTAGTATATGTCAGGCTCTGCAATGGGTGCTAAGTAACCCGTAGTAAAGCAGACATCGTCCTCACACTCAATGAGTCAGCAAAGCAGAAAAAGGGAACAGAATTCCAGTAGAGTGTTAAATACCTTGACAGGAGGAAGAAGTGAATGATTTGTTGCCTCAAATGGCATAAGGGGTTTGAGTGCCTGTAAATTTAAGTGTCAGCCTTGGGTTGGCTTTTCAGGAATTGCAGAAACTCTACTTGTAGATAGAAATTAGGTGCAGCCTGTTTTCACAGGATGTGTGTAGGATCTATACCATGTTTTAATTCATGATAGCTATTAAAGCTTTCTGGAAAATGTCGTATACCTAATAAAACACATAACTTTTTTTCTGATTATAAAGATAACATCTTATTAATAGTCCACACTGTTACATATATTACTTGTAATCTTTGCTTCAATCATTGTTCAAAAAATCATACCTGCTGTCAGGTAATTCTATATAGGGGAGGTGATGGATAAACTCATGAAGAAACTTCCAGTGCAATCCATTTGTAGAAATTCCTCTCTTTTTTTTCAAGAGATAGTAATCAGGAAGAGTGGCCACACTTACTTCTAAGGTCTTCGGAGAGCTGAAGAAGAGATGATGTGTCCGGTTGATAGGTGACAGATGGGGTGAGCAGGGAGGACAGATAAAAGGGTAAAAATATATTATGTGATACAGTTAATGTTTCATTAATCAAAAAGCACCTTTGTTTAGTTGGTCTACAACTTCTGTTTCTGTGTGACTAAAAAGTAAACAGCTAATATCAGGTATTCATTTTGTAGTAGAACGAATTTTGGTGTGTGACAGGGTTAAAAGAGATTGGATCTGACTTTCTAAGCAACTCTATACGCAATTCTGGACGCTGACTGCTGTTTTGAATGTGCTGGCCCCTAAAAATGCATTTTTGTGACTATCAAGTCAGATGAAGAGTATTTAAGGAGCTGAATTTTTATTTCAAGAAGAGAAGATTATATTTTCCTAAAGTACGAGAATGCTGAACTTAAGTATGAGGGAGATGAATTTTATTATGCATAATGCCAAGAGGTAGAGCTTGGGCCACTTAATAAAAGGTTCAGGGGACAGAGTGCAACCTAGTATTGAGTCTTGTCTTCTCTTGGGAAATGGTGCTATGGTTTGAAGGTATACTCCCGAAGCATGTGTTGGAAACTTAATCCCCAGTGCAACGGTGTGGAGGGATGGGACCTTTGGGGTGGTTGGGCCATGAGGGCTCTGCCCACTTGCATAGATTTATGAGATCATCAAGGGAGTAGGTTAGTAATTGTGAGAATGGGTTTCTGGTAAAAGGATAAGTTTGGCCTCCCTCTCTCGCTCTGTTTCGCATGCGATCGCACCGTCTCTTGCCCTTCTGTCTTCCGCAATGGAAGGCCGTAGCACAAAGGGCCTAACCAGATGGGGGCCCCTTGATCTTGGACTTTCTAGCCTCCAGAACTCTAAGACATAAATCTCAAGCCGGCTCAAGCCATCCTGGCACAATTCAGGCTGCTGCTTCAGAAGATGCAAGCGGTAAATGTTGGTGGGTCCATATAGTGCTAACTCTGAGATGCCCAGAGTGAAGAAGCTGTAGGGGCATGGCCTTCTCCACCTGGATTCCAAAGGATGTCTTGGATAGCCTTGGGGCCCAGGAAGAGACTTTTGTTGGGGTGGAGCTGCTGCAGAGAGTCTCTGTTAGGGCAATGCCCAGCAGAACTGTGGTAAAGGCCATTGTAGAAACCCTGGAACTATAGAGCTACCAGTGTGCAACTCTATCCTGGGAGAGCCATGGCATGGCTTGAGCCCAGCAAAACCATGGGAGTGGGGCTGCCTGAGGCCTTG
This sequence comes from Pongo pygmaeus, assembly GCF_028885625.2. Taxonomy (NCBI): domain Eukaryota; kingdom Metazoa; phylum Chordata; class Mammalia; order Primates; family Hominidae; genus Pongo; species Pongo pygmaeus. The sequence goes on from NC_072385.2 coordinate 128,629,038, forward strand.
GGGGCCCAATCCCTGCCCCAGTGTGTCCAGAAGGTGGCACATGGAGAAAAAGATTATTCTGAAGTCTTAACGTGTAGTACTGTTTGCCCTGTTGGTTTTGGGGCTTACCTGAGAACTGTTACTCCTTTCTTCTTTCCTGTTGTTCCCTTTTGGAATGGGAATGTCTATCCTAAGCCTGTTTTACTATTGTATTTTGAAAACAGATAACTTGTTCAATTTCACAGAGTCAGTTGGATGAAAATTTGCCTCAGGGTGACTAGTGCCTTATTTCTCACCCATGTCTAATTTAGATGAGACTCTGGATTTTGGAGTTTGAGCTGATGCATTAAGGAATGCATTAAGATGTTGAGGGGTTATTGGGAATTCTATAACTGAACTGGTGGTAGTTTTGGCAAAGCTGTTGCATGCAAAAAAGGCCAATCCATATGCAGAGTAAATGTCCTTTCCAGTAAGCACAAAATGTTGCCTCTTCCATTATGGATGTTGTCCAGCATAATCAGCCTGCCATCACAAAACTGGCTGATCACCCTGGGAAATGGTGTCATAACAGGGGCTCAGTTTTGGTCTTTGCTGCTGGTAGATTGGGCACTCTGTGATGGCTGTAGACAGGTTGGCCTTGATGAGTGGAGGTCCATATTGCTGAGCCCATGCATAACCTCCATGCTGCCACCACGGGCACTTTATTCATGAGCCCATTGGACCATGACAGGCAAGGCTGGGGAAATAGGCCGATTGGTATCTGCAGAATGGGTCAACCTATTCACTGTTGAGACATTCCATACAGCATTTCTTCTGACCAAGGAAATTAATTCACAGGCAAAGAGGTGTGGCAATGCATTCATGTTCATGGAATCCACTGGTCTTATCATGTTCCTCATCAATCTGGAAAAAATTTCTTCGGGCGGGTTGGCCTTTTGAAGATGCAGTTCCAGTGTCAGCTAGGTAACAAGTTCCCAGGGTTCTCAGTCTTTTGTAGTGTTTAGGCTGTGTAGGTTTTCTAGAAGGCTGTGTATGTTCTGAATCAGCAGCCAATATATGGTATTTTTTTTTTCTCTGATAGCCAAGATTCATGCGCCCAGGTATCAAGGAGTGGAAATGGGATTGGCACCACTCATCATTACCCCTACTGATCCATGGGGCCAATTGACTTCCTGATTCCATGACTTTATGCTCTGCTGGGCCAGAGGTCTCAGTTCTAGAGGGAGAGATGTTTCTACCAGAAGACACACAATGATTCCATTGAATTGAAGTTAAGATTATCACTTTGTTACTTTGGACTCTTCATGCCTCTGAGTCAAAAGACTAAGAAAGGAGTTAAGGTATTTGTTGGAGTGATTAACTCAGGTTACCAAAGGAAAATCGGACCGTTTTTCCACAATGGAGGTAAGAAGAGCATGCCTGGAATACAGAAGATATCTTTGGGCGTCTCTTAGAATTACCATGCTCTGTGATTAGGGTCAATGGAAATTACAACAACCCAATCCAGGCAGGACTTCAAATGGCCCAGACCCTTTAGAAATGAAGGTGTAGGTCACCCTGCCATGGTCAGCTGAGAAACATGGTCAGCTGAGGTGCTTTCTGAAGGCAAAGAAAATACGGAATGGAGTAGAAGATGGTTGTAAATACCAGCTACGACCACAGGACCAGTTACAGAAACAAGGACAGAAATTGTCAAGAGTATTCCTCCCTACTCTGTTATGAATATGTTTTAAGTATATATATGTGTATCAAGCAAATGTCTTTTTTTATTCCCATATTATATCTTTATCATATAATACAATAATTATTGGCCTTACATTAGTATTTAAGTACTGTTCATTTTACATCATAGTGTTTAGGTCATGGGATATCAGGAAAAGAGTGAACATCACCTAAAGACTTTACTTCCTCTTCTGTGGAAAGGATTTGTGCATTTTGGTTGACACCCAAACTAAAGCTATAGTTTTATTACGTTAAGCAGAAATATTAGTTTGTTATTGTCATTATTTGGAGATTAAGTATGGCTTAAAGAGTAGTGTATGGGTGTCAAGTCAACAAAAGGTGGGCCTTTTTTTTTTTTTTTTTTTTTTTTTTAGATGGGGTCTTACTCTGTTACCCAGGCTGGAGTGCAGTGGCGTGATCACAGCTCACTGCAACCTAGGCTTTCTGGACTCAAGCAAGCATCCTCTCACCTCAGTCTCTTAAGTATCTAGGACTATAGAGGCGTTCCAGCATGCCCAACTAATACTTCTGCATCATATGACAGTGTTGCCCATGCTGGTCTTAAACTCCTGGGCTCAAGTGGTCCTTCCACCTCGGCCTCCCAAAGTGCTGGGATTGCAGGCATGAGCCACTAGGCCCGGCTGAAGGGTGGACTTAAGACAGTTAATTTTAGGTGTCAAGTTGTCTGGATTAAGGTATACCTAGAAAAATAATAGAGCACTATTTCTAGATGTGTCTGTGAGGGTGTTTCCAGGAGAGATTGTGCTACGAGTCAGTGAAATGTGTGGAAAGATCTGTCCTAAATGTGGGTAGGTACCATCCAATCAGCTGGGGGCCCAGGTAGAATGAAAAGGCAAAAAAGGTGAATTCTTGCTCTATCTGCTGGAGCTGGGAGACCCTTCTTTTCCTACCCTTGGACAGAACTCCAGGTTCTCCAGGCTTTGGAATCTCAGGCTTGCACCAGAGGCTTGCACCAGAGTTACACCATCATTTTTTCTGTTTCTGAGACCTTTCTACCAGCATCCCGGGGTCTCCACCTTGCAGAACACCTGACATGGGGCTTGTCAGCCTCCATAATTGCATGAGCAAATTCCCTTAATCCCCTCTCATCTCTCTCTCTCTACATATATATCCCATTGCTTTTGTCTCTTTGGAGAACTCTGATTAATACTAATGGTAAGTTGTTCATCACTAGAAATATTTGTTTACTGATCAGAGGAGCAATTTTAGAGGGTTTTAAATAGTAGGTTGAAGCATTATATGGGAGATAGGTACAGATGACCTTTTAGGGTCCCTTCTAGACTACAAGTTCTGTAAGTCAAGTGCTGTCCAAAACACTTAATGCCTTTTAACAATGAAGATTAAACTGTGTTCAGTGTGGCTTAAAATGTTAATTTTATTGTATGTTAACTATTTAAAAGTGTGAAATAGACACTTCACTCAATTGCCCATTTCCTTTTGGTCACAAGTTTACTATGCTTTCATAGATCTAATTGGCTCTTGTTGGATATATACTGATTAGCAATTTCAATACATTTCCATAACATGGTCTAGTAGGAGGTTCACCTGTATTTGGAGTTATACAGGTAAGTTTTAAAAATTGAGTTGAAAATCATATTTTTGCTTGGTGCTCATCTTCACAAGTGTCCATTGCAATGTTCTGAGATGATGGATAAGTGTATTTTATGAGCTACCTAGGGAAACATTAGCTTAGGGTTTATCACAGCAGCTCCTCTGTGGATGGTGGCATGGCATGATTGCCCCATGCATTGTCCCAATGCATCCTGACTGATAACCATGCTGCAGAGATTACACAGCAAAAATAAAGGAGGCTGGCTGTAGTGGCTCACACTTATAATCTCAGTATTTTGGGAGGCCAAGGCGGGAGGATTGCATGAGCCCAGGTGTTCAAGGCCAGCATGGGGCAACATGGCGAGACCCCATGTCTACAAAAAATACAAAAAAAATAGGTGGGCATGGTGGTATACAACTGTGGTCTCAGCTACTCACGAGGCTGAGAATCCTCCTGAGAGGAGGGAGAATCACTTGAGCCTAGGAGGTTGAGGCTGCAGTGAGCTGTGATCGCATCACTGCACTCCAGCCTGGGCAACAGAGCAAAATGCTGTCTTAAAAATAATAATAGAAAAGCATAACAAAGACCCAGGGAAAGAGCTGGGCGTGGTGGCTCACCCCTGTCATCTCTTGTGATTACTCGACTTGTGAGGCTGAGGAAGAAGGATTGCTTACAGGCAGGAGTTTCAGACTCTCTCTCCAAAAAAATATTTTGACTCAAAAAGCATCCGGGAAAACTGTCCATTTCTATGGACAGACATGCAGAGGTAAGATCTAGGACAATAAGGTATGATCCAATAGTAACCACCTGGAGCGAACCTGGCAAAGCCTGGTTGTTCAGATTTTTCTTGGCCTCTCTGTGACAGTTCCTCTCCAGGTATAGAGGGTACACGGCAGGATACCTGTCACATGAACTTCTTCAGGGGAGGAGTGAGGGAGAAGATCAGAGAGTGACCTTCCTGATTCTGAGGTTTTCTCAGTGTAATTTGGCTTAAAATACTCAAAATGACGAAGTGCCATATTGTGGGGTACGGTGTTGTGATCCCCAGCACAGCCAATGCAGAGAAAGGCATCAGAATACGAAGTGCTTAAGAGACAAAAATTATCATGCAGAGGGAAAATAATGAGGAAAATAAAGGCCTGACTCAAGTGTAAATAAAGCTGATTGCAGAAACAATAATTCCTTTGCTTACTCTTTTCAGCTGATATATATCTTTTACATAACCAACACTGAGATAATTAGAATCCCTTCCCAATTTCAACACATAAGTTCTATCTCACTGTTGCACAATTTATTTGGAGGTATGATACATCATTTTGCGTAGATATTTATCAGGTGCTTATTTCATAATTATTTCAATCTTAAAATAATTGACTAATACCAAATCATAGCTTGTTAAAAATGAAAATTATCTACAGTATATTTTCAAATGACAAGTGTAGGTTTCATGTAAAAATTAATGAGGCACAGTGGACATAAGTCTACAATTTTACACATTACTCATATTGAAATATCTTCATTATTTTGGATTTGATAAAGAGAAAATATTACAGATTGTCCTTCATTTTCTTTTTCAAGAATACTGGAAAACACTGCAATATTGGTTATCCTGAAACTCATGGTATTGATCTATATGCTTGTGGCTTAATTGAATTTTTTTGGTTCTTACGTGTGTACATAGCATAAAAAATGATTAAAAATATCCAACAGTAAGTTTTGAATTGGTACCTAACAGTAGTGATCAATACAAATATGTATATTTAAGTCTACTAAAGCCAAACTCCTCAAAGAATAAAATGTTAAATTACCTTTAAGGCTTCCCAAACGGAATCATACTCATCCCCTAAACAGCTTGTAGCGATTTCATTTTAGTCTAGGTATAGCAGCTCAGCATTTGTGCCTGATCGTGGCTGTACTTCACTAAACTCCAATCAGAAATGTTGTTCTGTCTTGAGAGCCAGTGCCCTTCCACAATAGGAGTTCATTTGAGCACAAGCTGGTGTTCTCCACAAAGTCACTTGTATTTAAATCAGAGACACAAACCCCTTTCTTTGGTTCCTCTACCCCTCCCCCTCTGCCACCCACCCGGGTATATTTTCCTTAGCATGTGTAATGTTAATTGGAGTTACATGTGTGCACTTGGATCTGAATATACTTCCAGATGTGACTTTTGTAAGCAAGTTCTTTCAGACTGAACCCTTTCATATTTCAAATAAAATTGTACCACACAAGATATCTTCAATTAAAAAAAAATCTAAAGGACACAGCCATTAGTATGATTAAACACAACATTGAAAAATATTAAATTACATCTATATTCTGAATTAGGTCATCTGATTTTGATTCTTGATTTTCTCTTCTGTTCCTCTTTAAAAACTGCACAGATCCTGGGGGTGTGATCTTAAACTTAAGGACTAAATCTGTGTTATTCACTGTAAAAAATAATCTAATCCTATTTGGCTTTGTAGAAAACTGAGGACAATATTAGAAATTTTATAAGGTAAAAATGTATACAAAGTGTTGTCAGCTGCCTAAAATTAATTTTATTTGTACCTTTACCCACTGTTTTCATTATTTGGTAATGACAGTAGATGTGATACAAGAGAAACAACCGCTTTTGTGTACATCTTGCTTCGTAGCTGGAGAGGAAAGCGGGGTTGGGACAGGATGAGAGGGCTAAGTGTGAAAAGAATGAAGAAGCAATTAAATCTCACTTCCTGCAAGGTCTACGCAAAAGCACAAAATTATTTCCATGGTCATGTGGCCAAGTCTGCCTTTATTTGGCAGGAATTCTCTTATCTTTTAAGTCAATGAGTCTTAATTTTCTCCAACAGAATTAAATAAAAGCTGAATCTCAGTAACAAAGGCAGACTTGTCTCTTAAAAACATGCGCACTCCTGTGTCCTGTAGCTAAAGGAAATACAGCTAAATTTTGTCATTTTTGGTGAAAAATTATAATAAATAATACTCCAGAGCAAAGCATTTTATTCTTAAAATCCAGAGAAACATTGGTTTTACTCAATCAAAGGAAATGGGGGAAAATCCACCATGAGCCATGATGTGCTCCTCCAATAACACTCGGAGCTGAATTCTAAGCCATTTGCCAAGAGCTCATTTATAACTCTCTGCCTGGTTCTACTTCATTGGCAAAGGCAGACACCAAAACAAGTAATTACCATAATTATTTTGGTCCAAGATTAAATCCTTTTGGAGGGTACACATTTGTTTTTGTATTGGATTTTTAATAGTCATATACATCTGAATATAATTTCCATTACACCTATTTATGAATACCAAAATATTTGTCCCAGTCATAGTTGGATGGGCTGATAATTCAAAATATTCCTATCTCCTTTCGACTCTTTACTGTTGCATCTTTTCATCACCACCTTAGTTTCCATCTCTCTACTTTGGGAGGTACAGCAAATAACATGCATAATTTAATTTTGAGCTTTTAAAAGCAAAGAAGTAGATTTAGTTTTTCCCCAGAGCATTTTATTAAGGAAATACTCTTACAGCTAAGAAAAATCCAATCTGAAATACAAAAATTAAACAAAAATGCACAAAGATATATTTTATTATATGGGCTTGTTTTGATCAATCAATCAAACAGACCAAAAATTCTTTAGGTCCATATTTCAATGCAAATATCGATGGGGGAGGTTAAATCCAAGTCTCCAATGTTTAATGAGGTGTCTATTTCATTCTTATTAACTGAAATACTTTAAAAACTAAAGTGGTTAAACTTAATAATTTTATTAGACTGTAATAGTTATTTTATTAACATTTTTCTCCAAGGATTTTTCTGTCTGATTATGAGTACTTTGCAATTTCAGACAGTATGATAGATGCTACTTTTCTATGACAAGAATTTTAACAGCCTTCCTCAGCACTCAATGCACACCCAATTATGCGTCTGAGCTAGTAACCTTGAATTTATGTTGCCATGGTGACAAACTGGTCATGCATTATGGATTATCATTGAAATTCTACACTCCTACCTAGCATAATGAGAGTTGGGGACTTAATCAAATCAGCCATTCTGTGTGACACAAAGTGAAGAACTAGCTCTTATTGTTCAGCGCCGAGAAAGGAAGCAGGCCTGCCGGGGAGGCAGCTGCAGTGCTCCAGCCTGATAGATGGCCCTTATATACATTTGTGAATGTATAGACAGATGGTGCTCAATGCCTGGAATTTCCAGCTTAGGCAGCAGCTGTTCGGATAACCTCTGTCGTCTCACCTTGTTGTCATGGAACATTGAACAGAGACTGAGAATGTGCACGGATACATTGACAACTGACTGCATTTACACTGCATGGCATCTTCCTTTTATCTTAAGATGCTGGGCTAGAAGGAAGGCAGAGTGAGGGTAGACGAGATGGGTGGGGGAGGGCAGACAGGAGTGCAAGCTTTGGAACGCCCAGAGCCTGGTGCTAGAATATCTCCCATTGCCATTTTATACGAAGAAAGACAGACAATGTTAGGGTGGTAATCTTTGCCTTGGAGAAATCTAGTTTGCTGCTTTTTCAAAGGCCAGAAATCATAGGCAGAGCCTATCCTTGGATATAGTTGAAGCTTTCTCTTCCCCCCATAGGTAATAGGTATCTTTGTTATCTCTTTGCCTGTTACAGAGACAAAATAGCAGCAACTTAAGGTCAAAAGGAGCAGGTTGGATGTCAGGTCAGCATCTCAACAGAGATGAAAGCCCTGACTTCACGTGGTTACTCTTTTTCCTGAACGTGCTGAGGATAAACCAGTGGAGAAACAGCCGTGGGTACTTCTCGATTGGAAATAGTTTTCACACAGATAGACTTATTAAATAATCTTTCTGTCAGAAATTATTGAATTAATGAAATGCTTTAGAAAGGCAGCTGCTTGTGAACAGAACATCAAGGTCCTCATGGAGCTCTCAGGTTCCACAAGAGTGTTTCTTAACCAAGGAATGAAGATATATAATTAAGCTTGCAGTACACCTGCCCCCTTCCTCTCTCCCCACCGCATCCCAGGGTTGTTGATAACGTTGTGGTCATTAATCACTCCATAACCCCGCACTTTACAGGACCTTCAAAATGCCACCAGTGGCATTCTACCTGCTGATTGCTTTCATGTGAAATTTTCTATTTGCTTAATTTTGTTATTTTTTAAATTATTTTTTATTTCCTTCCCAACGTCAGAATTTAAAACTACCTCAGCCACGTGATTTGGGAGACTTATTCGTATGTGCATGGAGGAAGGCCTTTCTTAAATATTTCATGAGGATGCGTGCCTCTGGCCTGATCTGCTAGACCTCTCTGACTGCAGAATAAGTGAAAATGTTGTGTCAACGGAACATGCTTTGACACAGTAGATTATAACTGCTCCGAAAAAGCCATCGCACTCTCTTAGGTAAATGCCTAGCAGCCTGTGGGATATTCTGGTAAGGCCTAGGAGACAGGAAAAGCTCTGTAGCCATGCTATCCATACCTGTGGCCAGTAAGAAGGTGGCTTTTTATATGTCTTGAAATCAGGTCAATATTACACGTTGAAAAGCTTCTTGGGAGCTATTCTTGACACCTAGGGAATTGTATGCATTGAAAATTTTAAGAATTAATGGAAAAGTTTTTGTTATTTCTGAGTGCTTTTCTGAGCTATCTATGTATACATAGACATAAAGACTTAATCTAGATTTTATTTAAGCATGTAAACTGTCATTAAAACAATAATATTATATTAAAAATAAACTGTAATATTTGCCATAAAATTAAATAACGAAGTGAAAAACGTAGGGATAAAATCTGCAACCACCTAAATATATTTCTAAGCATCTGTCTTATATGAATATGTCTTATGTTTGGGTGGAGGAAGTAGTTTATGTCAAATATAAAAAGACAACATTTATTTGAATTCTGCATCTTTGTGTCCATGCATAAGCAACAGCTTAAATATAGAATCACCAAAAATATTTTACTCCAATTCTCAATTTTCCTGTGTAACAACACTTAATGGATGGTTTTATTCTTCCTACGAAAGTGTTATAAATGGCCATACTGAGAGCCTATATCCAAATGGTACTTTTGGCTCTAATTACATATTTTAAATTTTTGAAAAAAAATAAAGTAAGAGATAATGTATTTTTCAATTAATTCTTCAAAACTACTCATATATAAATATGCTCTGGACAGATATATTTAAAATGGTCACAATTAAGTCATTTTGTTTATTTTCTTTAAAAGTAATTATATAGGTGTTATCTTAGCCAACAGAAAATTTTTTTCTAAACATGAAAATTATTCACATTTTATGAAAATTTCTTATTTTTAAACTTTCTTTGCAAGTTTTCCAGTTTTCAACATGTATTAAATATCTAGATATTAACTAATTAAACATGCAATAAATATAGAAACAAATTCAAAGGATATATTTCTAAAGCCAAAATTTATTGACTGGAACTTAAGTATTACTCCAATGTTTAAAATCGAAAGCATATTGTCAATTGCAGAGGTTGAACCGTGGAAGCTGGACCATCCCTTAGGGCCGAAGGAGCCTCTTCACTGAACTCCTGCCTTATTTGGTTATATCCTCAACCGATCCTAGCAAGATAAGAATTATCTCACAGCATTCTTTTTAGTTTATCTAAAATTTTTCTGAGTAGGTTATCATTTGAAAACGTTCATGAAAACAGACCTACAGATAAAAAATGGTTTTTTTTTATCGTGCTTGTATAATTTCTGTTTTTTGTGTGTGATTTCACTGTCTTTCACACATGGAACCACTATTACCATCCCTTTTGTTAAATAAGTTACTAGAACCCGAGGATGTGTAATACTAAATTTTCATTTTATGTATTTATATTTATTAAACATGTATTAAAATTGCATACAGGTTGGGAATGGCATGGTGAGAAGATAAAGAATTCTTAAAGGAGAATATATGAAAATGTGTCTTCCTGTCCTTAGGGGTCTTGGAATTTAGACTGGATATTGAGAAATGGGCCGGGCACGGTGGCTCATGCCTGAGATCCCAGCACTTTGGGAGGCCGAGGCGGGTGGATCATGAGGTCAGGAGATCGAGACCATCTTGGCTAAAACGGTGAAACCCCGTCTCTAATAAAAACACAAAAAATCAGCTGGTTGTGGTGGCGGGCGCCTGTAGTCCCAGCTACTCAGGAGGCCGAGGCAGGAGAATGACGTGAAACCAGGAGGCAGAGGTTGCAGTGAGCCGAGATCGCGCCACTGCACTCCAGCCTGGGCGATAGAGCCAGACTCTGTCTCAAAAAAAAAAAAAAAAAAAGAAAGAGAGAGAAATGTGAAAACTGGCCTTCCCATGTCGTGCTGATATCTTGCTCTATGGTGGTGAAATTGGGAAACAAAAATGCCCTCAGAGCTGCCAGTGTCCGTGCCCCACTCCCCAAGCTTCCACTCCAGAGAAATTTCCACCGGAGAGGCAAACAGCAGCCGGCGATTTCCAGCTGGGCTTCACCAAATGTGCTGGTGCATCACGGCTCTTACCGCATGGCTGTCGGCCATGGAAGAAACATAAAGCTGCAATCTCAGAGCTTAAGCTGCGCCAGCACCCTTTCCTTCCCCTCTAGCCCTCTGAGTGGCTCTTACTGTCTATTGGTGCCCATGTACCGGGATGGTTGGATCCTCTTGCTGTCATAAATGAAGCAGCATAGTTTCAGAAGCGTGTGTTCTAGGAGATTAGTGTACTACTTTGCTGTGAAAAACCAGAGTGAACACCGTTGACCTATGTCTTGCTGCCTTTAGCCTGCTGAGGCTGTGGCTCCCTTCCTGAAAAGGAAGGTCAACCTAACCATCCGAATTCTAACAGGCTTCTCCCTCCTTCAGAATCCCTCGGGTATGAGTGTCAGCTTGAAGAACAAATGAACCTGCTCCTGAAGCAATGCGGCCTCATCGAGGAGAAGTCAACACCCTCACCCAGATGCGGACTCTTACAGGTCAGGAAGCCAGGCCAGGACTGAGAGCGGTAGATGACAGGGCTGAGAGCTGAGTTGGCCCACAGCTTCACTTGGTCAAAGTCAGGTCAACCGGGCTTTCAAACATTTCCTTCTCTCTTTTTCTGCTTTATCGCAGCCTACTCTGACCCTGGGATCTCTCCTGACCTAACCTGCTCTCAAGCTTTTGCAGTTGCTAAGGGGAAATTTAAGATGTGTTCTGGGAATACCTCCACCCGACTCACCTGAGAGTAGGGGCCTATACTTAGGTGGTGAGGTATAAACTACAGCCGAGAAGAGAGGAAACTTGCCCTATTCCTCCTGTTTCCTTATTTCATGAGAATGTATTTCTTCAGCCACAGGGTGCAATTGTACCCTGGAAGAGCCAGACGGGGGCCAGGGCGGCAGAGGCATCAGGATGTGATGAATAGATGAGGTTCCCCAGGAAGATGCAGAACACGGGAGAAGCATTGCTCCTGGGTTCTTCCAGCCACGTCCTCCCACTCTCCTTCCTGCACAGCCTGTGTGTATGCATATGCACCTGTGTCTGTGTGTTTATGCATAAAATGTGGGAACAACATGGCTTAAGACACTTGTTTTTAAATATCTTTTAAGCAGCAGAGCAATTTTCAAGTAAAATTCTAAGAAATCTGGTCTATAGTGCAGATTTAAGGAAATGTGGGATGAAGTGGCATTGTGGCCTGCTCCTCCCCCAGGTCAGTCCTTCCTCTCACAGAATTCCCATAGTTCCTGGCAGGGTATGGAGAATCCCTTCTATTCAGGAACAGAATGTGAAAAACCACTGGTCTAGAAGAAAGCAGGAAAATGTGTGCAACACCACCAAATTCTATGAAATCTTGAACAACACTCTTAGCATTTGTCACCTTATCTGTAACATGAGGAAATCATACCCCCTGTGTGAAAGACTTCTTGAGCTGAAGAGATTCAGCACTGAAGAACATAGAACATAAGACAATGGTGAACTATCCATGTGATGTTGCCTGATTTCCTGAAAATCTGTTTAGAAAAAAAGGGTGTGGAGTTATACTCCGAATAATCATAGAGAATCTCTAGGAAATTTTGGGAACAAAATAAATTATAACAGATGTTTAGGAAATGCACCCATCAGTATGTTCACATACTTCCCATTTATACCCCACATATATATATAATATATATATAATATATAAATATTATATATAATATATAACATATATGTATATATAATATATTATATATGTATATATGTATTATATATTATATAGTATATGTAATATATAATACATAGTATATATTATGTAGTATATGTAATATATACTATATAGTATATATTATGTAGTATATGTAATATATACTATATAGTATATATTATGTAGTATATGTAATATATAATATATAGTATATATTATGTAGTATACGTAATATATAATATATAGTATAATATATAGTATATATTATATAGATACGGTCTATATATAATGTATAGTATATATTATACAGATACGGTCCATATATAATGTATAGTATATATTATACAGATACGGTCCATATATAATGTATAGTATATATTATACAGATACGGTCCATATATAATGTATAGTATATATTATACAGATACGGTCCATACATAATGTATAGTATATATTATACAGATACGGTCCATACATAATGTATAGCATATATTATACAGATACGGTCCATACATAATGTATAGCATATATTATACAGATACGGTCCATACATAATGTATAGCATATATTATACAGATACGGTCCATACATAATGTATAGCATATATTATACAGATACGGTCCATACATAATGTATAGCATATATTATACAGATACGGTCCATACATAATGTATAGCATATATTATACAGATACGGTCCATACATAATGTATAGCATATATTATACAGATACGGTCCATACATAATGTATAGCATATATTATACAGATACGGTCCATACATAATGTATAGCACATATTATACAGATACGGTCCATACATAATGTATAGCACATATTATACAGATACGGTCCATACATAATGTATAGCACATATTATACAGATACGGTCCATACATAATGTATAGCACATATTATACAGATACGGTCCATACATAATGTATAGCACATATTATACAGATACGGTCCATACATAATGTATAGCACATATTATACAGATACGGTCCATACATAATGTATAGCACATATTATACAGATACGGTCCATACATAATGTATAGCACATATTATACAGATACGGTCCATACATAATGTATAGCACATATTATACAGATACGGTCCATACATAATGTATAGCACATATTATACAGATACGGTCCATACATAATGTATAGCACATATTATACAGATACGGTCCATACATAATGTATAGCACATATTATACAGATACGGTCCATACATAATGTATAGCACATATTATACAGATACGGTCCATACATAATGTATAGCACATATTATACAGATACGGTCCATACATAATGTATAGCACATATTATACAGATACGGTCCATACATAATGTATAGCACATATTATACAGATACGGTCCATACATAATGTATAGCACATATTATACAGATACGGTCCATACATAATGTATAGCACATATTATACAGATACGGTCCATACATAATGTATAGCACATATTATACAGATACGGTCCATACATAATGTATAGCACATATTATACAGATACGGTCCATACATAATGTATAGCACATATTATACAGATACGGTCCATACATAATGTATAGCACATATTATACAGATACGGTCCATACATAATGTATAGCACATATTATACAGATACGGTCCATACATAATGTATAGCACATATTATACAGATACGGTCCATACATAATGTATAGCACATATTATACAGATACGGTCCATACATAATGTATAGCACATATTATACAGATACGGTCCATACATAATGTATAGCACATATTATACAGATACGGTCCATACATAATGTATAGCACATATTATACAGATACGGTCCATACATAATGTATAGCACATATTATACAGATACGGTCCATACATAATGTATAGCACATATTATACAGATACGGTCCATACATAATGTATAGCACATATTATACAGATACGGTCCATACATAATGTATAGCACATATTATACAGATACGGTCCATACATAATGTATAGCACATATTATACAGATACGGTCCATACATAATGTATAGCACATATTATACAGATACGGTCCATATATAATGTATAGCACATATTATACAGATACGGTCCATATATAATGTATAGCACATATTATACAGATACGGTCCATATATAATGTATAGCACATATTATACAGATACGGTCCATATATAATGTATAGCACATATTATACAGATACGGTCCATATATAATGTATAGCACATATTATACAGATACGGTCCATATATAATGTATAGCACATATTATACAGATACGGTCCATATATAATGTATAGCACATATTATACAGATACGGTCCATATATAATATATAGCACATATTATACAGATACGGTCTATATATAATATATAGCATATATTATATAGATATAGTCTATATATAATATATAGACATGATTCTACATATTATATACATCTACATATTTTATATATATATATGAAGAAAAGTAGTTCATTCAAGTTCAAAATTAACTTATTGTCAAATTGAAAAATTCTTGTTTAATTTTCATTCATGATGTTAACTTGCTCTTTGCTTGGTAGAATTGGATTTGCTCAGAACACTGTCCAGCAACTACAAAGGAGACCCAGCTAATGTAAGGGAATTTGCTCAGACTTTGTGAGCCACATCTCCTCACGAGACCCTGATGGGAGCCTGAATCATCTGCAAAGTGACGTCCCACCCTCCAGGTCTGTGCCCTCATGACTGCAGAGCAGCCCCTTGGCTCAGCATCCCTCTCACTCCATGACACCATAGGAGTGGAGGAACAGATATTAGGTATGAAGTAAGTGATATAGTTTGGCTGTGTCCCCACCCAAATCTCATCTTGAATTGTAGCTACCAAAGCCCCATGTGTCATGAGAAGGACCCAGTGGCAGGTTATTGAATAACGGGGGTGGGTTTTTTCTGTGTTGTTCTCATGATAATGAATAAGTCTCATGAGATCTGACGGTTTTATAAAGCCCAATTCCCCTGCACACACTCTCTTGCCTGCTGCCATGTAAGAGGTGCCTTTGCTCCTATGCCCTTCCACCATGACTGTGAGGCCTCCCCAGTTATGTGAAACTGTGGGTCCATTAAACCTGTTTTTCTTTGTAAATTACGCAGTCTTAGGTATTTCTTCATAGCAGTATGAAAATGGGCTGATACAGTAAAGGAAATCTTATTTGGTTTCCCTTAGCTGTGGCCAAGTCAGTCCTGGGGCATTTAGAGCACAAGTCAGTCAATTGTGCTTTCCTTAACAATACAATTCTTCACAAAAGGGTGGCCAGATGTTGCTGTTTTCCTGCTATGGTCCTTGTTTCTTTCTACTGACCTGACATAACTATTAAGAGCATTTTCATTCACTACCAAAGGTGTAAAGTTGAATAATCAATATTATGGTCAACCTATTCATTAACATTATTACATATTGTAATTAATTTGTATTACTATTATAGGTCAAGATTCTAGATAAAACAAACTTGAATTAACTATATAAATAAGTACTATATAAGAGCTTCATTATCTGAATTTAAATTATTACTTATCAGTGCCTAAATTAGTTCTAACATTTTTATTAGGGTTACACAAAAACATCCTCTGCCTTTCAACACTTCTTCAATGAAGTAGAAACAACCCTCAATCTTTTAAGACTCTTAGCAGTGACCATGGTGCTGGGTGGTCATGCTGTTAAGTCACAGGTTTCAGGGTTGATGTCTAAGCAGCAGTGACATAAAATTCTGATGTCACCATGCTCAGCTGTTCTCCAACCTGGCCTGACTCACACTCCCCTTGGTACTCTCTGAAGTCATAGCACTGGGTGTGTTCATTTTATTTTTTTCTCTCATCTAAGACCCAGAACAGAAATGCTCTGAACTATGGTTCACAAGAAGAGAGAACAAACAGGATGCCACAGCTGCACAATTTGAAGGTAGCAGCATGTTTGTTAAGCAGAGTGCACACTGATTTCTTTACAGAACAGTAGTAATTTTTCTTCTTACAATAAAGCAATGCCAGGTTATCATTAAGGTGGCACATCTTAATGTGTTAAGAGCCCAGTATTCTGCAAGTAGTTCACTGTACAATGCCAACTGGAGTTTAATAAGAAAGACAATGAGAGAGAGAGAGAGAGAAAGAATGAAAGGAATTGTCCCCCTACTAATACATATCCATACCAAATGTTGATTTGGTGATGCTAAACAAATGCAATTTCAATCTTATTATGAACTAATTAAACAAAATATTTTAAATAAAAATAAAATATATTCTAAATAAACTAGAAAATAAATATACAAATGCAAATTTCAATAAAAACACTTTGCATCATAGTATATTTACTTACTTTTGATTCCCACCAGTCCAAGTGTTGCCATAATTAATTCACCTTTGAAAAGAAAGCTAAGACCATCTGATACTGCTATGAGGCAATTACAGTAGAAAAACAAAGGGCATAAGCCAGCCATAAGATGAATGGTGAGGGGAAGTGGGGCAGAAGGTCTAAAGGTCATAGAGAGCTAGAAGAGAAACACTAGCAATATAGTAGAGGAACAATATGAAAGAAGCAAAAATATCTATAAGAGTCCAGATGAGGTGAATAATCAGTAGTTGGTGTTGGTCAGATGATTCCAAGGATCTTAGCATAGTTAAGGCATTATCAACTTCAAAAGTGCTCCAGAGAACTCGGGGAAAAATAAGAAAGGAAAAATTGAGATGAAGCAAAACTTGAAAATAAGATCTAAGTGCTAAGTATTACATCCTTTTTACTTAACAGAGAAAAGATGTAGAGAGATCTAATAATAAGCTTTAACCAACAGGCAGTGAGAGAGGAAACCGGACCCACTGAGGAAGAAAAAATGGGCAAAACTAGACTTGTGTGTATGCATGGATACTTTTATTTAAGCCAAGAGGGATGCTTTTCTCCCAAGACAGGTATTAAATTACCAGCTTATGACTGAGGGAATCTGAAGTTTTCTTCCCAAGAGGATTTTATTTTTGCCTATTTTTTGGTGGGGTGCTGGGGACAGGGGAAAGAGGGGACCACTTATTCTCTGATTCAGGTGAGTCTTTCTGTGGGACGCAGGCACCTGGCCAGCAGATGCACTCTGACTTTCCCTGTGTCCCTCTGAGCCCATCGGCAGTGCTGGCCAAGTCCCTGCATGGAGCTGGATGGTTATCGAGTGTGGGTTCTCTTTGGTACCCACATTTCTTGAAGGTTACTTAGAAGTTTGTATTTTCTTTTTTCTTTTCTTTTCTTGTCTTTTTTCTTTTCTTTTCTTTCTTTTTTCTTTTCTTTTCCTTTTTAAATGCTTTCTCTTGATGAGTTTCACAGAGCAGCTGTATTATATGCTAATTTAATGCATTTAATAAGAAAATAGATCATCATCTTCCCCAGGTACAAGTGATGGCTGGAATGCATGCACCTCCTTTTGGCTCCCTCTTCAAGCCCCATGAACACTGCATGGAAACAGACTTGTTAGTGTCCAAGGCCCATCAACAGCGTTGACACCAGGAGGGACCCAGGCGGTGACAGTCCTCAGTAGCTGCAAGCACACAGATGCGGGAAGACACCTGGCCTGGAACGTGGAGTCCCAAGTCAGCAGTGAGGTCCCCATAAAAGCATCTCCTTACCCCGTGGGATCCCTGCAGCCCTGCGAGCTGGCAGCACCAGGCACTCTCGAATTGGAAGTGAACGTGGTGCAGAAATAAAGCAGACTGGGCAACAGTGTGTTTAGGACACAGCGAGATCTGCAGGTGTCTCTCCTCTCTGGGCATCTGGACCACTGGTCCTCCCCACAGGCAGTAGCCTGAGCTCCACTCTCAGGTGGGCTCCAAGGTGCTGCCTCCCAGCCTGGTGCCTGCCCAGACAACAGGGAACCTTCCCTGGTTGCCCACGGCCCAGCCTCTCTGCCCCACTGGCTCCCGGCAGGAGCAGGCAGAGTCTTCTCGAGGAGCTGACAGTCTCAAAGAAAAACATGCAGATTATACAGATATTGGTACTGGAGCTTTGCCAGGTCATCTGACCCCAAGATTAAAGACTTATTTCCAAGGCTTATATGTTTTGGTTTCTTGATTTTTAACATTTTCCTCCTTAATTCATCTGGGATTTATTTAGATATACAGACATGTTTTTAAAGTGTTATCTTGCTATAGGCATAGTCCATAAGAAATGCTGTGGGGAAAGTGAGGGTAAGGCAAATGAAATACAGTGTTGGCAGAGGACAGTGGGTCTTGACTTGAAGCAAGTTCAAATTAATTCTTTTTTTATTATTTATTTATTTATATTATACTTTAAGTTCTAGGGTACATGTGCACAACGTACAGGTTTGTCACATATGTATACATGTGCCATGTTGGTGTGCTGCACCCATTAACTCGTCATTTACATTAGGCATAGCTCCTAATGCTCTCTCTCCCCCCTCCCCGCAACCCCACGACAGGCCCAGGTCTAATTACTAACTCCCAGGGGATCACCAGAGGTTACCAAGAGAACAGTCAGAAAGTATCCAGGTTGACTTAAAGGTTTATTTTCAGAAAACCTCTTGCATCCAGGAGTCCCATGGTAAACAGATCCTGAAAACAAGGCCAGCAGTTTCCGCAGCAAGTTGCAAGGGAGGTTCCAAGATGGTGTGGCAAAGCAGCCCATGTCCCAGCCTCTCTAGATTCTTTAGAAACTTCTCCTATGAAAAGCATAAAGTGAATGACTTTCTCTCTACTAGAGGCATTTCTGTTTTAAATACTTTTGGAATTAAGGCAAATATTTCAAGTCAGTGTTGTTCAAAAGGAGGTCTCTGCAACAGATGACTTAGAATTATTGCAAAAATGCAGAGTCCTGAACCTACTAGATGTGGTCAATCAAAATCCCATCAGAGGCACTCACTTATTAACTGATTATAATGCAGGGTGTGCTCTGCTATGGTTAAGTTTACCCGTCAACTTGATTGGGCTAAGGGATGCCCGAAAGTTGGCAAAAACATTATTTCTGACTGTGTCTCTGAGGATATTTCTGGAAGAGATTAGCATTTACATCAGTAGACCAGTGAAGGAGAACAGCCTTCACCGGTGTGGATCTGTGTCATCCAATCCATTGAGGGCAGGAATAGAAGAAAAACGTGGAGGAAGGGTAAATTTGCTTTCTTCTTGAGCTGAGACATCCTTCTTCTCCTGCCGTCACACATTGTCCTCCTATTCTCAGGCCTTGGAATTCAAATCTAAATACACCACCGGCTTGCCTGGTTCTTCAGCGTATAGACAGCAGACCATGGGACTTCTTAGTGTCCATAATGGTATGAGCCAATTCCGAATATATATATATATATGTATATACGTATATATGTGTATATGTGTATATATGTATATACGTATGTACATATGTGTGTATATATGTGTTTATATATGTATATATGAATATATGTGTGTATATATGTGTTTGTATATGTATATATGTATATATACACACATATATACACATATACATATATACACATACACATATATGATGGGAATATATATATTTATATCTTCTTTTTGGTTTTGGTTTTGTTTATCCGGAGAATGCTAATATATACTCCTCAAGCGAGGAATATAAAGAGGTTAGGGTATACACTCCAATTTATTAAACACCCTCTGAATGGAATGTAATTATTTAATACATTCTGGAGAACTTTTAATCTCTCTGGTACCCAGGCCACACCCCAGACCAATTAACTCACAGCATCCCAGAAGGTGAGACTTGGGCATCCATGCTTGGTGGGAGACTTCTCACATGATTGTAATGGACAGAAAAATTTGAGAACGAGAGAGAAAAATGAATCAAAATTATATTAACATGTTAGAGTGTTAGAATAGAGCAGTGATTCTCAACCTCGATCTTGTATTATAATCCCCTGACTGGGGCTGTTAACAGACACACCTGACTGGGTCCCATTCCAGGGTTTCTGGTTCGGCAGGTCTGGGTGATGCCTACGCAATGCATTTCTAACAAGCTTCTGGTGATGCTGCTGGCCTAGAGACCACGTTTGGAGACCACCTAGATTAGACAACATGATACTGAACAACATACATTGCAAAAAAAACTCTACACCACCGCATACATGTGACAAGCTTGAAAGCCTTCATAGGTAGGATAAATTTAGAATTTTAATACTGATGCTCCACAGAAAAGCTAAATGTCCAGGCAAGAGCTGAGCAAATTTACTCAATTCTTTCCCTAGTCTCCTGTGGAAAGAACCACATCCAATGTGTTTTCTGAACTGCTCCTGTGTGTAATTTGCCTATCTAAGGGGCACGCTGCCTTACACTTACCTAAAAATTGCAGGGCTCAGGTGGAAGATGGAAAGAAATCAACATAATGGCATTTAAAGTTGAAAAAGACTTAGTGGGATGTCACTTGCAGGAAGATGGAGCATTTCTCCTACTTCTCCAACTAAGGAAAATGAAAACCCTGGATATTATATAGAAAACAAACACAAAGAGGTTCTGAAAGGTGGGGAGAAGAAGGCAGACCAGCTAGGAAACAATACAATGGTGACTTATCTGTGTTTTCTTTCTTTTTGAGAAAGAGTCTCATTCTATTGGCCAGGCTGGAGATGAGTGGCATAATCATCCCTCACTGCAGCCTCTATCTCCTGGGCTCCAGTGATCTTCTCACCTCAGACTGAGTAGCTGGAACTATAGTTGCACACCACCACACCTGGCTAATTGTTTTGATTTTTAGTAGAAATGGGGTCTTACTATGTTGCCCAGGCTGGTCTTGAACCCTTAGTCTCAAGCAATCCTCCTGCCTCAGTCTCCCAAAGTGCTGGGATTATAGGCCTTAGCCACCATGCCCAGCCCCTGGGTTTTCTTTGTGTCTCATGTATCCCAGGCTTAGAGACGAAAAAAGTCAGCAACCTGGAAGTGCCCAATAGCAAAGATTCTCAAACAGCTGCACCAGCAGCCTGCAGGGGGTCATCCCCCTTACCCAGACACTATGATTGAGTTGTTGTGAGGTGTGACCTGGGATCAAGATTTGTAAATCTTCCCCAGGGGTTCCAGCGTGAAGCAAAGATTGAGAACCAGGGATCTAGAACAGGTGTCAGAAAACTCTGGGCCCTGTGTCGAATCTGTTCAGGGGCCTGTTTTTGTAAATAAATTATTACTGGGAGTCGGCCATGCCCATTTCTTTGCATGTTGTCCTGGCTGCTTTTCTCGTAGAACTCAGAATTGAGTAGTTGCCTCAGAGACCATCTGGCCACAAAGCCTGACATGATTGCTGTCTGGAAACACAAAAAGATTGCTGACCTCTGACCTGGAAAATATGGTAGTTATGAAAGTCATACAATCCACTCTATGATAAGATGACTTTAAAAACTCCAGTAGGTTTTACTTTATTTAACCAAAACATAGTTGTAAATGTCCTCTATGTGTAGAATAGGTGGGTCACCCTGGAGTTCTTTATTTGGCTCCTGGCACTTCAGCAGATGAGAGGCACCCTCCAGGTAGTGAGCACACAGAGGAAAGGTAAGAAAAATACTGAAGGGTTCAGAGACCATGGGGGGACATGTTACTGAGGGATCTGGAACTCTTGTACAGAGAGAGGGAAAAAAGACGACTAGGCAGGAATGTGATAAGTGCTTTCAAGTATTTGCAGGACTCTAATGTGTCAGAGGGTTTAAATTTATTCTGTGTAACCTCGCAGAGAAGATAGATGCCCAGTGGATGGAAGATGTAAGAAATTAGATTTGACACAGTATTAGACAGAATTTCTAACAATAAAAAATGTCCATGAGATGATTCACTTCCTCTCATTGACTAGTCTTGTGAGCTGGTGCTTTTCAGCATCCAGAATGTGCTATATGGCTCCCTCACCCCATCACTTAGGGACTGTATTAGTTAGGACAGATTAAATTGATATAACAAATAGATCCCAAAGTGTGTTCTGTTGATGTAGTCCATTTGCCTGCTAGATCCCCTGTCCAGCTCTGCGCTTGGACTCAGGAGGCTGTCTGCATGGGCTCTATCAGTCTCATGCCCTGTGGCTTCCTTTGCTCCAACAGGAGCCCCTGTAGGAGATCAGAGAGAAGAATGTGGACAAGGTGTGATTCCCTGACTTCTCCCTGTGAGGTCATCGTGGGCTGGCTGTGATCTTGACAGAGCATCCCTTCACCTCTGGAGGAGCTGGCTCCCTGCAACTCTTTTTGGTTTCCAGTAGGCTCTCCAGCCCCTGTCCTTCCGACCCCTGGTAGTGCTACATTACTGCTCCATCCCTCCTGGGTCTCCTCCATTCTGCCCACACCTGTGTAGTAAGTCCCTTTGCAAACAAACTCTCCTGAAAATAGCTTCATTTAGTGTGTTCGGTGACTTCTATTGGTTTGCTGACTGATAGGTGGATACTGAGTAAACCACAACTGAAATTTATGTGTCACTCACGAAAGAGTTCAATGTTGGTGCTCCTGCCTTTCTGGAATCCAGGGTGTTGCAGTCTTAGTCAGCTGGAAGGGGAAATAGAGAATGAAGCAATGAATGCAGGTGTCTTCTGTTAGCTGGGCCTGGAAGGGCACATTGAGCACTTCCATTCTGTTGCCTAGGACTCAGCCACCCAGCCTCACTCGACTAAGAGAGGGGATTGGAAATGGAATCTAGCTGTGTGCTCAGGAAGACAAGGAGGTAGATTCTGGTGAATAGCTCCACCAGCACTGACCATTTAGTTGGAAGCAATTGGCTACTTTTGACTGGTTTCTATTAGTGAATCAAGTATAGTAGGGATCTAAGTCAGTTTAGAAGGACGGCCCCACGATGTCAGACTGTAGATCCTGAGTGTCCAGCGCTGCACCCAGTTCTCATCATGTAACTAGCCACTTAGTGAATGAGTAGAAATCATATTGGTAGTGAGGCTTTTCTACATCTGCAATGAGGATGAGACCTCTAAACACCTTTGGCTTTTCCTGGATTTCGTACTCTTCTCACACAAAGTCAGGAGAGCTCACAGATCCCTTGATCTATATGGAAGAACTGCGGACTGTGGCTCTTCCACAGGACAGAGATTGAAACCTGTCTGAAAATGGCAGTTAATCAAAAGTGGACAGGTCTAATATACTGTGGGAAGCATAAATATATTTACTGCACAAATATAAAATGAAGCTTCCAAGAAAAAATGAAAATGACTCTAACTTAGTTGTCAAATTAAAGTAGAAGTTAAATGTATTTATGCATATCGGAGTGACAATTGTGCATAAATTTACCCCAAATCAAAACCCACTGAGATTTTGGGCAGCAGAAAGCAGGTGTAACAGGAACTGCTAGTGCTCTACCCAGATTTCTTCTACCAAATGTGTCCGCATCTCAGCAGGTGAGATTGCTGACAGCCTAGCTTAGAGAGGCCTGGGAAGTTACAGAATGACCGGCCCAGAGACCATCACTGACTGAAACCTGAGCACAAATCCAGGCTCTCTTCCTAAAGATAGAAAAATCCTGGTTTCCTTCATGCTCCAGAGATCCCTGTGGTCAAAATGAATCTAAACTCATCAGAGACTACATCTTTGTTAGGTTCCTTTGCTGCTACAGGAGGTTCAGAAATTCTCTGTACAGAAAGAAATTCATCTAAAGACCTCATGAATAATTTTGGCTTGATTTTATCAAGACTGTGATAAATATAATTTGTTAATTTCAAAGTCAATTTTCAGAAATTTAAATGCATTTTATAAACAGCCTAGTTTGAGGTCTATGTACATAATACTGCTCTCTTCTCCTGGGAGCGCTTCTTGAATAAGTCATTTATACAAGAATTTCTGTCTCAGGCTCTGCAACCAGGAACCTACCTTAAGATGGCTTGCTGAAAAAACCATTTCATGGAGTTGCAAACAACATGATGGTGAGACTCCTTCCTCCACCTCCACCTTTGACCCTAGCACAGGTGCTTCTACAGCAGGTGATTATGGGGCTCCTCACCAACCAAAGCAGCTTTGGTGACATCTTATACATAGTCCAGCTGTAGGCTCTGCAATAGTGTTGATCCTAAATACAGTGAAAGGGAGTATCAGGAGGGTGAATGCATTGGTGATTAGGACTGAAGGTTGAGATGACACCCAGGATACCATAGACAGTATGTTAACTCAGGCAACCTAATTAGGGTGAAATGTGCAACATGCCACTCAAAAGATGACAGGTTAGTACCAACGACTGGATCTAGGGGATGGCAGAGAAGTTGGCATCAAGTCACACTGCATGTGAGACTGCGGCCACCTTCAGCTCTAGGGTCAGAAACCAGGAGACAGAAGAAGGACTGTGATACTACCACTGAGCAGGTGAAGGTTGTATTTTCAGGGATGTCAGCTGTAAACAGGTCGGTTGTCATTACTCAGGATCCATAAACTCAGGTGTGTGGGGACAGCTGGGCTACCTTGTAGACAAGCGGTCAGCAGCTGGAATAAAAATATATTTTCTTTTTTTTTATTATACTTTAAGTTCTGGGGTACATGTGCAGAATGTGCAGTTTTGTTACATAGTTATACACGTGCCACAGTGGTCTGCTGCACCCATCAACCCATTACCTACTATCCCTCCCCTACCCCCCCACCCCCAAACAGGCCCCGGTTTGTGATGTTCCCCTCCCTGTGTCCATGTGTTCTCATTGTTCAACTCCCACTTATGAGTGATCAAAAGGTGGGGTCTTTTGAAAATAAAGCCGATACTTCTGTGTAGGATCTTCCTAAAGAGAGGGTGGACTAAGTGAGATACTCCCAGGTTGGCAGTCCTATTAACTCTGAAACTGGAGCTAAGGTCTTCACTCTTTCTTTGCCAAGAATGTTGTTGTTGGCTCGAATGTTAAGTGAGTGGCTGACTTCGAGTGATAGAGCTGTAATTTCATTAGCTTGGGACTCCAGTGAATTATTGGATATTAGAACAGAGTATCAAGTTACATTTGCAACCTGGACTATGTGCCCTTCTCATGTTTTACTTTACAATCCGTTACAATACGAAGGATTTTGGTTTCTTTACCTGATGGAAGTGGCAGGTCTTGAAAGAAATCAGGTTTACAATTTGAGAGTGAGTCATGAGCTTGTTTGCAATGTAAACGAATTTGTATTCTTTTTCCTTTTGGCAGGAACAGCGAAGCTTTAGAAGTAATATTGAGAAGAGGTAAAGGTGGTAAATTTTTTTTGATTAAATGGAAAACATTGTTTCCACCTATGTTGCTTATTTGGTAATGTTAGCTAGGATATGTTCAGCTTCAGGAGGCTCAGAAATTCTATGTATAGAAAGAAATTCATCTAAAGGCCTCAGCGAACAATTTTGGCTGTATTTTGTCAAGACTGTGATAGGCACAATTTGGTAATTTTAAAGTCAATTTTCAGAAGTTTAAAGGCATTCAATAAACAGCCTAGTTTGGGCTACATACAATAATACATAATCCCTCCTCTTTGTCTCTTGGCCATTTCTGTTTTATCTGAGGAATCTCCTGAATACACCTGTTCAAACACATCATATGCATTTCTCCATTTCTGCACTTCTGCAAAGGTTTGCAATTTTAACGTGTGTTCTTCTCCGTCATTTGTCTGAAAACTCCTTGAGGGCATGGGATGAATCTATTCATCTTTGATCTTTTAAATTTAGCATACTGTCTGGGACATAATCCATGCTAAATATGCATATTAAATAAGTGAATGAATAAATGAATAAAGAAAGACCCAGAATAAGTTGAGTGGCTTGGAGGAGGAAATGTATGTAAGCACAAGAAATACAATTTTCATACTTAGAAGAACTTGAACTGTTCTTTTGATATTAAAAAAGACTAATATTTAAGGCTGATCTCTCTACCTTTATTTATAAATCCCCATATCAAATTAGAATTTCTGTATATTTATATATTTCACCTTTTAGAGGCAGTCTCTTCTCTAGCA
The DNA here is from genome assembly GCF_028885625.2 of Pongo pygmaeus. Classification (NCBI taxonomy): domain Eukaryota; kingdom Metazoa; phylum Chordata; class Mammalia; order Primates; family Hominidae; genus Pongo; species Pongo pygmaeus. The sequence goes on from NC_072385.2 coordinate 128,655,325, forward strand.
AGTAATGATATGTATATGTGGTCTGCCAAATATTGATACTTACTGGAAATGAATGGAGGCTGGTTTTTGTAAGCAAATACGCCGTATAATTAACAGAGAATATATAGATAAGAAGTACAAGAGGAAAAGTTCTATCTTGGATCAAGACTGGCTAGAGTAACCAAAAGAATAGATAAAAAGAGTGGTTATTAGAAAAAGAAAGGAGCGAGGGGCAAAAACTATGCAAGGCAAAACATAGGAAGCCACCGAAATTGCTGTAGACAAGCTGTAAAAGAGTGGAAATAGAACTAGTGCTCCACGCCATCACTTTTTCTCACCTGGGTCATTGGAATAGCCTCCTAAATGCCTCCACACTTCTGTCCTTATCTGCCTTATGTCAAGTCTCAATATGGAAGCTGGAGGGATCCTTTCAAAACCTGACTCAGATGACATCACTCCTCTTCCTCCAGTGGCTTCTGACTCACAGTCATGAAAAAAGCTATAAAATTCTGCATGATCTCAGCACCTCCTACCCTGGTCTTTTTGACATCATCTCCAATAGGCTCTCCTGCCTTATTCACTCAGCTCCGACCTCATGACCTCCTTTCTGTTCCAGTTCAATGCACACACGCTAGAAAATTGAATATTTTGCCTGAGGACCGAGTTGGGTGAGAACTATTCTCTCTGATTTTTACTGCAAATACGTTGACAAGATGGACTAAGTTCTTCTATGTCCATGGCTTCCTTAGACTCATGGTTGGAGACGACCTAGTTCTCATTTGCAACTCTAGCTCTGAGCCAAGCACTGTCATCCAACATTGGATGACAATTCATTTCAACAATTCTCATTTCTTATGTGTCGCTCAAAGAGAACTGGTGAGGGGAGGGCTGGTTTCAGACAGAGGTGATCCTTGGCCCTGCCACTCTCGCAATAGTGCCTAGAGAGAAGCTCAGCCCTGGTCTCTAACTGAAGGGAATGAACACCGCATTCTCATTCTGACAGTTCTCTCATTTCTTCTCCACTTATCTTTTTAAACTTTTCCTCTTTGTGCAAAAAGATAAAAATACATAAATAAACTGAAAAAAGGAAGATTGTGGTTAGGGTCCAGGTTAGAGCCTCACGCAAACTTTCATTCTCTTCTGTTTTCAATGGATAGTGGGACAAGGACCATGGGATTGTGGTTAGGGTTCAGGTTAGCATCACAGGAGAACTTTCATTTTCTTCTGTTTTCAATGGATAGTGGAACAAGGACAGTAGGAGGATGGGTCTTTCTAACCAAAATTCAGAAGCCGGAATTCTTCCACAGTGGTATGTCTATTAAGAAAAACATGGGAGAATGGTTTCCTTAAAATGATATTTTTTCCTATTATGAGCATTTGTGATTTAATTCATAGTATCTCTGAAATGGAGTTTAAGAAAAACATATATATTGAACTATGTGAAAATTACTGAGTACAATATTTTATTTTTAGTGGTGCTACGGTCATCTCTTTGGCTTCTTCTTGGAAAGTTTTATACCATTATTCACTTTTTCTGTATCTACATGGAGATGTGCTTCCTTTCTCAGTCAGTGCTTTTCCTAAACCTGCCTGCAGTGCTGCAGTCAGCTCATTCATTCTTGTTTTCCAGTAAGGTGAAGCATGCATTAATACTCATGGAAGACCCAGACATTACGTCTCTGTAATGTCATAGAAAAGGCTGACCATTCTCCTAGGGGGTTCTTTTCCACAGTAACTGTGGAGTTGAAGTGGAGGAGAAGCTTGCTGGTGTCTTCAGGTCATCAGGTTACAGCAACACCTTCATAAATCAAGCAGGGCTCTTCCTTTGGTGAGCCAGTGAGTATCGAGGATGGCCAGCTGCCAGCAGCCCATGCTGCTCTCCTTCTCCCTGATCCAGGGACCTTGGCCACCACTCACTCTGCTTCTGACAGTTCATTGGCACCAAGACAGCAACAGCAGAAGACCAGCTGTTGAACACTGAGAGTTCTTGTGATAAAGGTACCATCATCTCTGATTTGTAGACCGCTTTTTTAAAAAGCAACAGTTCATCAGGAATTGTATTTTTCTATAACTCTATGATTGAATCAGACTTCTATGTTTGTGTGCCCCTACATCAAGTGGTGATCATTTGGAATTCTCTTACAAGATATTATATCTACACAGACAACGCTACTCTGCTTAATGTATACATGCCCATCTGAAGAAATAGCTTCCAGTACTTTGTTTTTATTATTCTGCTTCCAAAGCCATGTGAGTTCCCTTGTACAGTTATGTGGAGTTTTTATTTCCTGCAACTCAGCTTTCTCCTTGAGAAAACAAATAGGTTCTTTTTTAAACACACACACACATACACAAACACACACACACACACACTGTAATACTTCACAAGAGAGAACAACAGTCAACGTAGTGTTGCCCTTGAATGATTAAAGACCCAACCCAACACCAGAGGCTGGAGAAGAGAAGGAAATACTCCCTGACATTTTATCAGCTGTAGAGACTTGTGAGGTATTTATTGTGATATGTCTTGATGTGGATTTGACTTAGGGGAAAAGCAAACATAATTTGGGTTGGGTTTGCTTTTATCATTTCAAAGAATGATGATGAAGATGTGAGAGATTCCCAGATCCCATTGTACCATTTCTGCTCTCAACATTACAGAGATCCTTAACCACAAACTGGTGCTTAAGCCAAGATCTATTCTCATAAACCTCTATTGCATCAGGTTCCTTAAATAATAGGTGAGGTCAGTGAAGGTTATTTCATGAAACTGATCAATCTTCATGAGAGTGGAAAATTCCACTGAATGGATACTCCCAAAGCTGATGTCCTCTTCCATCCAGCAAATATTTATTGAGAACACTTAACATTCTAGGCATATTGTAGGTACCCTGCTAATATAACAATGCTTAAAACAGATGAAAATCCCTCTCCTCCTGAAGTTTTTATTCCAGTGAAGGGGGACAAACAGCACAATTATAGAAACAAGTAATGCATACCATATTAAATGTCGGGAACGGCTATGGAAGAAGAGAGTAAGAGACTGTGAGGTGTAAGAGGATCATTGTCATTTTTGAACAGGATGTCTTAGATGATATAGAATAAATAAGAATTGTATAAATATTTTTAAATACTTAATTTGAATATATTTTAGAAGCTTTCAAATATAACCATGGAGGTTTTCGTTCGTTTGTTTTCTGGTTTGTTTGTTTTTAGAAGTTGTCAAGGGAAGCTTTGTCTATTCTTAAAAAAAAATGTTGTATTTCCGTATTCATTCCTGGTCAACACAGAAATTTGCAGAGAAGCTATTTATGTGGAAATTAATAGGCACTGAATAAATGAATGCATGAATGAATGAATGAAATGATGAGTTAGCCAGGGAGATTTTTCACACTACAAGAGAGAGTCTTCCTTGAGGAAGGTCAAACTTACTGGCAGGCCCCCATCAGAAGTTGGTGTTACCTCCAAGGGCAACCACAGGGCATGGCGAGAAGTCAGAAGTGGGAACAGGAGCAGGGAACTCGGTGCCTTAGAAGCCAAGAAGGGGAGCCAGGCTCAAGAAAGAGGAAATGAATGGTTCTTGTCTACTTCAGAGACCAGAGGGGATGAGAACAGGGAAAACGCCACCAAATCTGACTACTCAAGAAGCCTTTATCTGTTGAAAGAGCAATTGCAGCACAGGCTGAATGCCGGGCTGCCAGGGTGCAGGGAGGTGAGGCAGTGAATGAGTCTGTTTACACAGGGAGGTAGGATCTTGTCAGATCCATGGTCTACAGTAAAGACTCTGGCTCTGAATACACAGTTTTATTTCCAACTTCAATGTATTCTTTTAGATGCACGTTTATGCAAAAAAAAAAAAAAAAAAAGAAAAGAAAAGATAAATTTTAAGAGGCAGTATAAAATCACCAGACTTGCTCTAGAATACCTGGCCATTAGTCTCTTGGTATTAGAAAACTTGGGCATTAGTCCCTGGGTCTTAGAAAACAAGGGCATTAATCCTTGGATATTAGAAAACCTGGGTACAGGTCCCAGATCTACTATTTAATGCACCAGAAAAGTCTTTGAGGCTGAATTTGTTCACCTGCAAAATTGAGATAATAATACTTGTTTTACTCCCAGAGAAAATGTGGAGGTCAAATAAAATGGAAGGTATGAGCCAGCTTTGCAAACTAGAAAGTGCCATAATACACCAAGTATCCTTATCAATTTGTTTCTCTTTGTAACAATAGTGAGCTAGATACATGTTGCTTTTTGTTTGTTTGTCTTATGGATAAAGCCATTTTATTAAGCAAAAATTCATGGAAAAGAAGAAAAATGTATCCATAGCATCTATTTCCATCTACCCAGCTTTAATTTAGCATGATAGGGTAAAGGAAAACTTTGGAATGAGATCTGTTTTAATTATCAGTTGGCCATTAAGTAGCTTCCAAATGCATGGTAGACTATGTTGCTGTGCTCCTACAAATCTTCCTCATCAAGCTCATTAGCAAGAGCTTCATGATCCCATGTGTCCTCACCTATCAGACTTGGTCACTTTACCTATCTGCTTACAAGACCCCCACTCCATCAGAACTATTGAATGTGCCAACTCCATCACTTCTTTCTCTGTTTGTTAGTGTTGTCACCTCTGTCTATACTTGTTTTCTTTCATACCTTCTTCTTTTATTGGCATTCCACTCAGGTTCTAAGTTACAGCTGACCTTGACTGCCACCTTCTGTCTCTGTCCCATTTGAAGTTAACTGCCCTTTTCCCTGTTGTCCCATGGCACTTTACTGACTTCACTTATTCCTTTCGTCTCTTGTTTAATTGGTAGTTTACACACTTGTGTTTCGTACTATGATGAAAGCCATTTGAAGAGAAGGCTGTCATATTCATGAACCACCATAACCCTATCACTAATGGTGCCCCTACAATTAGTATCTGTAGGTACATGGAACAGATGAATGAATCTGCCCTTCATTTATCATCCCTATGTCCAACTGCCATCACCCATGAAACAAGGATGCGACAAGGTAACTTCCCAGGCACCTTCCAGCTTTAATGTGCAAGTTCATGATCTTGTCCATTTGCCTGGGTTTTCTCTTCTTTCCATTACAATCCATATTTATATATTTTAAGAAGGCACATTGAGTATAAATACACACATGTATATGTCTTTACACATATATACACATGTATTTACATGTGTATATGTATATGCATGTGTGTATATATATACACATATATGTGTACATAAAATTGTAGTGATAATAAAGATTTGCTAGATGAGTATACACAATGCAGTCTTAATGCAAATGTAAAGACCACCATTTGGCTTCTCTAAGTGTCTGGCTTCTATTGCCAAGTTTAGTTTAACAATTCATTCTATAGTCATATGTTTCAAAAGTACTTCTAATATATATTTATTCACAAACTCAAACCTTTTTTGCTTATAAGGATGAACAACTAACAACAACATTGTCAGGATCATGCAGATTGACACATTGTTTTTATATCTAAAAAAGTTTAAGTTACTACGTAAAAATGTGATTTTCCTTTTTTTCTTGATGAGAAAGCTGTAAAACTAGGTGACATCCTGTAGTATGGAAGAGGAAACGACATCATGTCTTATATTTCTTCATGCTGTGCACAACCTCATCAGTGTGGCATTGTGCTGGCTACTGCACTATAATATTAGTTTGCAGTTTCATGTTACAGTAAAAGTAAATGCTGTACTGAAACCCTACTTAATATTTACACTTGTGTGAGCCACCACGATGATGCATTATCTTAAGTGCATTACCTCATCCTGTCTGTGAATCAGCATCATTAGATCAGGATGAGATCACTTTAAAGGAAGATTTAAAAGGAATAAGGGTTCTGGGAATGGATTGGGAAGAGGGAGAGACCCTGCTAATGACACTAAGCATTTATGCAAACCATTTGACACAGCCAGCTTTGTGCAGGGCCTACTTGTGCTTTGTACATTTCAGTTCATTGAATTTGCATGATAATTGATGCAAAGTCATTATCGGATCAAAACTTGGAACACACACCAGGATATACTAAGGTAATGAAATGCCATATGAACGGTGACTCCTAAGGAAGTAGCCCCCAGTTAGAAAAATTCTGTATACTTTTCTCCCAACCAACCTTCTTCAAGCACTTAAAAAAAAAGGTTCCTAGCATTACAGAATCCTATAATAATTTTAATTTGTGTATTTGGTATCTAAAAGGTCCTGAAAAGATCTCACTTACCATGGCTCTATTATAAATGTTCTCTAGGGAATCCTTGTTAGATAATTTCTCTGTGTTAACCAACGTTAACCAGATTTTTGCGATCTGAAGCATGCAGGCCTGACTTTTTTTCTAAGCTTTCTTTTATTATAAACTCACATTGCCAGAAAAACCATCATTCTTGTTGTATAGTGTAGTCTTGGTTTCTTGTTAAGAACTATCAGTCTGAGGACGAAATGAAGATTCTGTTTTTGGGGGAGGGTCAGAAAAGAAGTATTTATTTCCAGCATTTACCAATTAGAGACTAAGATATTAATGTTGGTATTTAATAGAATTTAATGGTTATAAAATGTCTTCCTCTAACTCCTTAGTCTTGTGAACCAGGTCAGTGCTTATAACTAATCATGTCTCTTCTTAACTTAGACCTGTAGAGATTTTAATAACACCTTTTTTTCTGTTTCTCATCAATGTTTTTGAACTACTTTTTTACAATCAGAAGGAAATACAGACACAGCAGTCTTCAAGCATTAGATATGACAGCTGCTTAAAGGCAGGTTGATGTAATTTGCTCTAGTTTAATGCTCTCCACTAATCAAGATGTAATTTCACAGTAATTTCATATATTTCTAGACCTCAGAGCTGGAAGGGCTGCTCAAGGCCATTGAATTCAGATCTGATGCGTGGTTCTTGCCCAGAGCATCCCTGATAAGCAGCTGTTGTGCCTAAGCATCACCTTGTGCCATGGTCCATTCCATCTGGGGACAGAGTATATTGTGAAAACACTCTTTTGTTTGTTTGTTTGTTTTTGTTTTTTGAGATAGAGTTTCACTTCTGTTGCCCAGGCTGGAGTGCAGTGGCGCGATCTCGGCTCACTGCAGCCTCTGCCTCCCGGGTTCAAGCGATTCTTCTGCCTCAGCCTCCTGAGTAACTGGGATTACAGAAGCACACCACCACGCCTGGCGAATTTTTGTATTTTTAGTAGAGATGGGATTTTACCATGTTGGTCAGGCTAGTCTCAAACTCCTGACCTCAGGTGATCCACCCACCTCGGCCTCCCAAAGTGCTGGGATTACAGGTGTGAGCCACCTCATCCGGCCGTGAAAACACTCCTTGTTAGTTCTAGTTTAAATCTTGGTGTCTGTGAACTCCATTCCTAAGATTTGGCTGTGTGCGCCTCCACATTTTGCATAGGTCTTCTTACACCTTGGGATGTTTTGTTGATAGATCTTAAAATACCTGGGTATGACTCAAACTGATTGAAAAAGCATATCTAAAGAGAGTTTCTTCGTGAGTGATCTATAGCAGGCTAAAGATGACATGATTTTAAGAAATGCAGATGAAATGTGTCATCTGGAGAGGAGAGGACTCCAAGAAAGAGTGCTCTTTGTCTTCAAATATTTCAAGGGCTGATGTATGATAGAGGAATTGGCTCATTCAATGTGGTTCTTAATGAAAGAGCGGTGCTCAAAACATAAAAGGAAAAAATTCAGTGCCTTTTAAGGCCCTTTGTAGTGTAACGTAGTGAGGAGGGGTTATGTAACTTGTAAATACCAGTGCAAAATGAAAATGGGGGTGACTTGCTTAAAAACCAGGAAAAATTGCAAATAGAAGTACTTATATATAACATATATATACACATTATATTATATACATTATATTTATAGGTATTATATACATATAAAATTTTTTTATCTATTATTTTTCTTGACCTGTCATGGGGTTTTATATTTGCTGTTTAATGTTGTACTCCCTCAGAAGAAAACCTTTTGGGGCAAGTGCAGACTCTCAGAGGTCCTGAGGGCTCCACCTTGCCAGTTGGGGTTCACATGGGGTAGCAGGTGGCCTGCTGGTTTCCCTCCTGCCAGGAACTCATGCTCTGTGCCTCGCCAAGTTTGAAGAATTGAGCTGGGTATCTCCTTCCCCATGGGTCCACTGCCTTAACCACAGCAGATGAGGGACCCTCAAGATATTGCAGCCTCTGTGCTAGAATAAACTCAGGACCCGGAGCAGGGTGGTCCTATGCTGCCCTACCACACTGCCTTACCGCGACTGCCAGCTCAGGGAGAGGAGGCCACCACGAGGCCAGTGCCCAGGTCCCAGCCAGGGGCAGAGTGCAGCAATGATGGCTGAACAGGGGCTGAGAGCGGACTGGCAGGGTCCAGTGAATCAGGGAGTTGGGCCAGGATCAGAAAGTCAAGAACTCCTTCCAGAGAGGCGGGAGGAAGCAGGACACAGATAGACTGAGGCCCCAAGTCCCCAGTGTAAGCTCTGTGGTCCCACCTGACTTCACTTACAAGACAAATTCACAGACAAAATTAGCAAAAATTAGAAGGCAGTAGCAGTGAGCATTAAACCCCAAGCACTGAGCTCATCTGCGCTCTGGGCCTCATGCAGTGACTGACACAGGTCTCACGCTGCGAAGCTGTATCTGCGCTAGTGGGTGTTGAGTGCGCCTTGTGGAGCTAGAATGCCAAGGAAGATTGCAGCACCAGCCCCTCTTGGCTGTGGCACACCAGGCAAGCTAAGCCTTGGGCTTCAGTTTAGTCCCCTGTAAAATGAGAATAGAAACAGCACCTGCCTCACAGAGATGCCGTGAGGACTGAGTGGCCAGATAGTTGTGAAATTCCATGTAACTGTCTGTCCTTAATGTTGGTATTGTCATTATCCGTGCTTTTACGATCATTTCTGATTAAATTATCCTGTGGTCCAAGAATTTGGTGGGTCTGTATGATATGGATTATTTGAGATTCATAGAGAATTCCTAGTCTATAGTCAATTTTTTGTAAATTTTATCACTACCAGATAGTAATTGATTAAAGGGGAGACATAAAGAAACAAGGTTATCTAATATAAAATATTTGCAATGGGGAAACTATTTTTATAAGAACTTACATAATACAAAAGTTAAGATTGAGGAGTAAACAACTCTGTTTCTGGAACCTGGCAAGATCCTCATTCCATGTGATGCTTTCCCTAAGACTGCAGCTCCGTCAGTGCCTGTGGGAGACCTCGGGCACTTTCTCTCTGTAAATCTGAATACTTCGGCCAACTCTTATCTTTCCATCTCTAAATCACCCTTCATTTCAGACTCTTTTCATCCTGTATGTATTTATGTTGGCATCTTTATGTTAAATAATCTACTTTCTCATAGTTTCAATCATGCAGTTCTGGGTCTACCAGAAAATAATACATGAGCTAAGTTTTGGGCATGAGAAATATGTGTTGGCCAGCATGCTTTTCAGGTATAGATCTGTTAAAGTTCTTTTCTGTGATTATAATTTACCTTTAATTTTGTCTCTTTTTTCCTTTATATCTTTGACATTATATGATCAGGGACATAAAAATTGTGATTTTTACATATTCTTGATAGTAGAATATTTATTATTACATAGTATTCATTTTTATTCAAAATTTTCTATCATTGATAGTTTCACACCCGTTTACATTTGCCTAGTTATAAGGCATAATGTACCATTTTTGTGTGTGTTTTAATTTTGTCTAGCTTATAGCTGGACATTTATAAATCTAACCTGATAACCTGTCTTTCAATAGTTTTGGACAATTACATTTATTGTTACTATTGACTGATATACTTGGATTATTTCTACTATCTTACTTTTTTGTTTTCTATTTTTATTATTTTTTACTACCTTTTGCTGTATTGATGGTTTCTATAGCACCTTTATTCTGCTCTACACAACCCTTCTATTCTTTCAGACTGACCCTTATATTACTGACATACATAATTCACTGCATTTTTTGCTTATGGTTAATGTTAGTCCCTATTTCTACCTTCCTCATGAGCTTGCCTTAAATACTCATTGAAAATCTCTTTCCAGTACATTATTGTGTAGTTTTATTTTCAGCCTTTTGTAATAAGAAATCGTTTCCTTTGAAAAATGAATGAACACAGGCATATCTAATTTATGTGTCCACTATTGTTCTTTACTGCCATACCTTTGTAGTGATTTACTTTCTATATGAAAATGTAAATACATTCTTCATCAGTTTGGTGAGGGTGTGAGTGTGAGGAGGAGAGAGAGAAGATGGTAAACTCCATAGCTGGTACATGTTGAAAAATATCTTTGTTTTGTACTTACATTTAAACTTCATGTTAGGATTTTAGAGCTGACGGGAAAGTGAAAGAGTTAATGATCTGATTAGTAATTCCAACCTCCATTCCTCATGCTTTTCATTAGTTACATTACTTTTACAATTTCAAAGTTTATAATATCAAAGGATCTTCTCTAGTGCTAATGTAAATAGTTTGAATTTTATATTTAAATAGTTTTGTGACTCTTCACCAGAAGTTATTTGATCACAATTTCTCCTTTTCTGTGTTACGTTTATTCCTTTGTTGGTTGTTTAGCTTTCACCTTAATTAGACATTTCCAAATGCCACTATTTTTGTGTGCTAGTTTAATTGCATACAGAATTCTAGGCCAGCAGCTCTTTCAGCTCAGTAAGCAAGTTTCTCCATTTTGTACCGATATCTATTATTCCTAATGGAAACTCGGCTATCTGTCTAATTGCACTCCTTTGGAGGCAATTTATTTTTATTTATCGTACTTGTGTGCACTTAAAATATAACTTTCTTGAATTATTGAAAACATGCGTAATTATTTCTTTATCACCCTCTGATATTCCTTTCATTCTTTTCTAGGATTTCTATTTTATGAATGTTGGAGACATTCTTCAATTGTTGGAAGAATAAATTGGAGACTCGTTCTTCAGTTTGTTTCAAAAGCACTTAATTAAAAAATAAACTTTTAGTTTCTCTGTGCTACTTTCTCAGGTGACGCGTTGGACCCATATTCGATTTTGCAAATTCTCTAACTCTCCCCGGCCTTCTGCGTGGCTCCTGTGCCGTGGGCAGGATTCTGAGAATGCCCCACACTGACCCCTGGCCCGTGTAAAGTCCTCTCTCCCATGCATGATGTGGCTACGATGAGATGTCATGGTTATGGGATACGTTACACTGCCGAAGGGAGAGTATCTGAGCGGGCCTCATCTAATCACACAAACCGTTAAAGATAGTTACTCCGGTTCTTAGTGACAAAGAGGTCAGAGGGAGTAGAAGGGTATAGTAGTCCATTCTCACATTGCTGTAAAGAAATACCTGAGACTGGGGAATTTATAGAGAAAAGATGTTTAACTGGCTTATGGTTCTGCAGGTTCTACAGGAAGCATGGTGTCTTCCGCTTCTGGGGACGCCTGAGGAAACTTACAACCATGGGGGAAAGCAAAGGGAAAGCAATCCCTTCTCACATGGCAGAAGCAGGAACCAGAGAGAGAGAGGGAATGTGCCACACACTTCTAAACAATCAGACCTCATGAGAACTCACTATCCTGACAACACCACCAGGGGGATGGTGCTAAACCATGAGAAACCGCCCCCAGGACCCAATTCCCCCCTCCAGGCCCCACTTCCAGCACTGGGGATTACATTTTGACATGAGATTTCTGCAGAGACACAGATCTAAACCATATCAAAGTGTGAAGTGAATTTGGTGGACCACTGTGGGCTTTGAAGATGGAGCAGACCACGTGGAGGGCGTGGAGGGTACAGCACTCTCTGTGAGTTGAGAGTGGCCCTGGCTGACAGCCAGTGTGGAAATAAGGACCTCAGACCGTTGGCAATAAACTGAATGCCACCAACAACCTGAGTATGCCTGAAAGTGGATTCTTCCCCAGAGCCTTCTTCTAGCACGGGGCCCAGCACACACATCGCTTTCCCCTTGTGATAACTAAGCAGAGAACCCAAGATCCTCCACACTTCTGGCCGGATCTCAGCAGGTGATATATATCTACAACATCTATATTTCTTCTAAGACATCACCTAATACTTTTATTTTTTTTTTGAGACGCGGTTTTGCTCTTGTTGCCCAGGCTGGACACGGCAATCTCCATCACCTGGTTCAAGGGATTCTCCTGCCTTAACCTCCCAAGTAGCTGGGATTACAGGCATCTGCCACCATGCCCAGCTAATTTTGTATTTTTAATAGAAACAGGGTTTCTTCATGCTGGTCAGGCTGGTCTGGAACTCACAACGTCGGGTGATCCACCCGCCTTGGTCTCCCAAAGTGCTGGGATTCCGGGCATGAGCCACCACACCCAGCGCCACCTAATACTTTTAAAAAAACTTTTAATATCTACATTTTCCTTTCCCAAATTGTAATTGGCTTTTTTTTGACATAGTCACTGATAATCTAGTAACTTAGGCCTGTTTTGTTTAACAATATCTGTATTTTTGAAACAAAAGTTGAGTATCTTTTTTTTTTTTTTGAAACCAGGTCTTACTTTGTCATCCAGTCCGGAGTGCAGTGGCACGATGTCAGCTCACTGCAGCCTCGAGCTCCTGAGTTCAAGCAATACTCCTGCCTCAGACCCCCAAGTAGCTGGGAATGCAGGCATGTGCCACCATGCCTGGCTCATTTTTGTATTTTTTGTAGAGATGAAGTTTTGCCATGTTGCCCAGGTTGGTCTCAAAGTCCTGGGCTCAGGTGACCTCCTGCCTCAGCCTCCCAAAGTGGTACAATTACAGGCGTGAGCCACTGCACCTGGCCTGAAAGTTGAGCATCATTTTGAACATGCTCTCCATATTTACATTGAGGTCATAGTCTTCTTACAACATGGACTCCATAGAAAATAAAATTCTTAACTGATTTGCTTCATATTTCTCCACATTCAATCATTTTCATTTGGTTTTGATAATTTGGTCTGTGGGCTCACTTAGAGTAGATTTTACTTCTCTTTTTATCCATCTCTTTGTGATTATTCCTTCCTGTCTACAAAGTTTCCATTGCCTCCATCTGGCCTTCTGTGTCTCCCAGTCCAGAACCACATCTTACATTGTGGTTTGGGAATGTGCTTTGGAGTGCTGTTGGGACATCATTGATCTGTAACATTGAGCTGGTGGGAATCTTGGCTCAGCTCCTTGTCACTGGAATCTCCTGTGTCCTCCTTACCCCTAGACACATTTTTCTAACTTTCATTTTAAGTTCAGGGGTACCAGTGTAGGTTTGTTACGTAGGCAAACGTGTGTCATGGAGGTTTGTTGTGTAGACTATTTCATCACCCAGGTATTAAGCCTAATACGCATTAGTTATTTTTTCTGATCCTCTCCCTCTTCCCATCTTTCACCCTCCAAAGGTGTCCAATATGTGTTGTCCCCCCAGTGCGTCCATGTGTTCACATCATTTAGCTCCCCCTTATAAGTGAGAACATACAATATTTGGTTTTCTGTTCCTATGTTAATTTGTTAAGGGTAATGTCCTCCAGCTCCATCCATGTTCCTGCAAAGGACATAATCTTGTTTTATTATTATTTTTTTTATGGCTGCATAGTATTTTATGGTGTATATGTATCCATTTTCTTTATCCAGTCTATCATTGATGGGCATTTCCGTTGATTCCATGTCTTTGCTATTGTGAATAGTGCTGCAATGAACACATGCATGCATGTGTCTTTAGAGTAGAACAATTTCTATTCCTTTGGGTACATACCCAGTAATGGGATTGCTGGATTGAATGTTATTAATATTTCTGTCTTTAGGTCTTTGAGAAATCGCCACACTGTCATCCACATGGCTGAACTAAATTACACTCCTAGAAACACTGTAAAAGGATTCCTTTTTATCCACAACCTTGCCAGCATCTGTTGTTTTTTGACTTTTTAGTAATAGCCATTTTTGTCTGGCATTAGATGGTATTGTGTTGTGGTTTTGATTTGATTTCTCTAATTATGAGTGATGTTGAGCTTTTTTTCATATGATTGTTGGCCACATGTATGTCTTCTTTTGAAAATTGTGTGTTCATGTCCTTTGCCTGCTTTTTAATGGGATTGTTTGTTTCTTTTTCTCGTGAATTTGTTTAAGTCTCTTATGATGCTGGATATTAAACTTGTGTGGGATACATAGTTTGCAAAAATTTTCTCCTATTCTGTAACTTGTCTGTTTACTCTGTTTCTTTTGCTGTGCAGAAGCTCTTTAGTTTAATCAGATCCTATTTGTCAAGTTTCGCTTCTGCTGCAATTGCTTTTGGTGTCTTCGTCATGAAATCTTTGCCTGTGCCTGTGTCCTGAATGGTATTACCTAGGTTGTCTTTTAGGGTTTTAATAGTTTTGGGTTTTACATTTAAGTCTTTCATCCATCTTGATTTAATCTGTGTATATGGTGTAAGGAAGGGGTCCAGTTTCAATCCTCTGCATATGGTTGTTCAGTTATCCCGGCACCATTTATTGAATAGGGAATCCTTTCCCCATTGCTTCTTGTTGTCAGATTTGTTGAAAATCAGTTAGTTGTAGGTATGCGGTCTTATTTCTGAGTTCTCTATTCTATTCCATTGGTATATGCCCAGACACATTTTTAAAAGCCATTGGTAAAGGTGCAGTTGCCAGTCATTTTGGTTTTCAGGTTCCTTTTAAGATAAAGGAAATCTTCTCCCAGCATCTGACATTAAGGCGTGAGCGTGGAAGGGAAAGCCCATGGGTTCACATGCTGCGGCTAACGTTCTTCCCCACTCAGTGGCCATCCAGTTCCAGCTCCATGGGCCTCTTGTTGAATTTTCTATCTGGCTCATGAGAATGCAGGAGGCATGATTGTAGAGTAAAGCTATGTCTTATTGGAATCTCTGCTAATACTTTCCCTGCTAATGCCGAGTGCTTCAAGCAGAGGTATTGATCAAGAGGTGGACTCCTGGTGCCATCTTAGCTAGAAGTCATGGCGATTTCATCTTTTGCACTTCAATTTTCTCTCCTCCAAAGCAGAGAGGATAGTATCTTCCCTTCTTATTTTAGAGGTTTATCAAGAGAACAACATGGGATAAAGTATCTGAACATGCTTTGAAAACTTGTCACATTTAATAAAAATATTAAAATGGAGCATTTGAAGTCTGAGGTGACAATTTGCATCTATCTCCAAATACTTAAAATGTTGTCAGATGGAAGAAGACTTAACACTTTCAATGTCTTTTACCTGAACATACTCAACTTGGAAACTGAGGAAACCAGGCAGTAAACACAAGTCAAATGACAATTGAGGGTGACAATCTATAGGATTTATTTTCTCTTTGACACTTATCAAAAGGCAGTATTTTGAGGGAAGTCTCACGTTTCATGTATTATAGGTTTTTTGATACAAATCTGTGAGAGGTTCCTTGAACATTCTGAGTCTATTCAGAAAGTTGGGAAGTGCTTTCAGATCCTATTCAACGGAGAATAACATGAAAGAGCATGTTTACTTCTCATGTGGCTTTGCAGCTGGAGAGAGGGAAAAAAATAAAAGAACTCTCAGCATATATGTTGGATACAAATAGTCTTGTTTCAGACAGCCAAGTGGTAGGATTTTATTAAAAGAGACCAGATGTTTCTAGGCAGTGGATGAATTTATTGTTTCATGTTTCATTCAAATCATGCAGAACCTTGAATATGCAATGTTACCAGATGGACCTGACCAGTATTCTTTATGCTGAAAACCCTTCGCATGAGCTGAGGCCCATGTCTCAGAAAAACACTTTGTGGAAATGCAGATCAGCCCAACCAGGAGAGCCCAAGGAAATGAAATTGGGCAGGTCCTATTGGGAGGAACAGGTGCTCCTTTCTATAAATGGTCAGGAGAGGGGGACACACAGTCCCCCAGGCCGGGCACACAGTGCAGAGAACAGGGCCACCTGTGGAAGATGACAAGGACAGCAACAGGGCTGGGAGACTCCGCAAAGTGGGAAGACAAAGTACATGGTGAGGACAGAGAGGACATAGAACAAGGATTCTGGGTATAAGTGACAGGCAGCCATACCCGATGTGCCTTCGAATGCACAGGGGCACGTGGTTCCAGTTAGGTCCATCTAGAAGCAGAGGCACAGATTGAGCAAATGCATCGGGTCTCAGGGGCAGACACATGTGCTAGAAGTACAGGAGCAATGCAGGGCCTGGGAAAGCAGAATATGGGAACAAATCAGTTACATTTTTGGGGGGATTCTACCTATTGCAAGGGCGGTGCAGTATTCTTTACATTATTTAAACTTAACAATGATTTATAAAATAAACATTATTATCCTTATTATCAAGGTGAAGGAAATGGAAGTAAAGATGAATTGCAGAAGTTAACTATGTATCCACACTTCCTGGAACAACATCTGAGACGCAGTTGGTCTTGGGCAAATACCAATGTGCTTCTCTTATACCCTCTAGACACCCTGATTTCTGAACTCTCAATCCACTTAGGCTGTTGGGCAGAACAATACCATTGAAGAGAGCTCTATTCACTTTATTGATCTCTGCTTGAAGATTAATGTGTTTTAACCTGAACACATATCTCTCTCTTTGACCATTATTAGTAACAAAATTAAGGAGCATACCTATATTCCGAATTTCCTCAATTCTTTCTTAGGGATACATTTTCAGTATTTGGAGTTACTTTAGATGCCAGTTTGATTTTTTTGATATTCTCTTAATTTGATAATATTTTGTCATATTTAGGCAACACTGATTCACCAGTGTGCCATGTTCATGTTTATACTCACTTCCATGTAACTAGTACACTGAGGTCACTTATTTTAGTTTCATTTCTGTTATAGCAGCACCTTCCATCCAGGGACCAATTTCTATGTTAGTTAAGATACTGGCTGAGCTATTGTCATAAAGAGATCCAAAAATACTATGGCTTAAGTAAGACAGTTTATTCTCTGTGCATGAAAAGCTCATAGCTGAGTGAGCGGTCCAGGGCTGTGGGTCAGTCGCCCTGAGATTTTCTGCATACAAGTTTTCTTCCAAAATTGCATAGATTACCTTAAGTAGGTTGGTTTCTTTGCTAGTGTTATTGATACATAGTTGTCTTTTTGTTTTTTTTAACAAGCCAATTGCTTGTATTTCAATGTTTTTTTTTTTTGAGACGGAGTTTTGCTCTTGTTGTTGCCCAGGCTGGAGTGCAATAGCATGATCTCGGCTCACCGCAACTTCTGCCTCCTGGGTTCAAGTGATTCTCCTGCCTCAGCCTCTTGAGTAGCTGGGATTACAGGCATATGCCACCACGCCTGGCTAATTTTGTATTTTTAGTAGAGACAGGGTTTCTCCATGTTGGTCAGTCTGGTCTCGAACTCCGGACCTCAGGTGATCCACCCGCCTCAGCCTCCCAAAGTGCTGGGATTATAGATGTGAGCCACTGCGCCTGGGCTTCAAGGTTATTTTCAATTCACCCCACAGTAAACCACAAAGAATGACAAAGCCACATCTACTGACTGCCCTGTAAGCTGTGCACTATCAGAGGGGGCTCTTGCCTGATGCAGTTGACACAGCTCATATTTATGTAGCATGTGATGGCATTTTATATGTGTATTATAAAATTACATATACACCCATTATATATACACTCATACATTTTATACACACACACAGAAACACAAAAACATACACACATCATCTGAAATGTTAGTGATCTTACATGTTAACTTGTTACTCTAATTCCATTACCTATATTTTATGATTTCTCACAACCTTTATGGTGGGGCATGAGGGGATCCTATTTATTTTGAAATAGGTTTTGAAAGTTGAAATAGATCATAGGGTCTAATGGTATAACAAAGTCGGAGTAAAAATAGAAAGTCTCGTCGGGTGGCCCGGTCTGGGTAAGCTTCCTGCTTGAATCAGAATTCAAAAAAGTCCTTCAATGAGGGGAAGGAAGGGCTTGGTATTTGGGATGTGGGAGGATACTAATGTATATGTACACACACACGTGTGCACACGCACGAGCACCGGGGAAAACAATGAAGAGGAGAAATAGAATGAGAACCTAACAGGCTTGCAGTGAGAAGCTCAGTTGGAGAGGAAATGGGGGGAGGAGTAAGAATAAGGTTATTTTTTCTTTCACGTTGGGTTGGAAGCTGTTTAAAGGTTTGCTTTCTACATTGGTGCTTTTATGGGAGAACTGGACTTTTGCACTGCTGTGAGAGCTTTGTAGCACCATAGGAAAGATAAGCGCCTACCTCTTCCGGGAAGCATTTGAACTGCTGGAGACCGTAGAAGGACCACCTTGCAAAGGAAAGGGATTAATTAATGGCTCAAGAAGTCAGGCAGGCTTCCTTTCTTTCTTTTTTCTTTTTTCTTTTTTCTTTTTTTTTTTTTTTTAACCTCGAAGCAGGCTACTGTCTGGAAAGAACCTGCAACTGGAGCGCATCTGGATTCCAAGCTTTGCAGAATGGATCCTGTGACTGTTAGGCATCTAATGGCTTTCCCTCAGTTTCTTCGTTTGTCAAGCGACCTTAAAAATAATTTCCCAGCCTGTTCTACAGGACATGTTTAAAAGTGTCTGGCAAGTGGTTAAAATAAATCCGTAAACTCTTCTCTGCATATTTTTCTCGTATTTGGAGAGCTACCCACTTCATCTGTGTCTTTGTAGCAAGTATTAATAGAACAGTGGCATGAACAGAGGAGGTGCTCCAGTCAATGCTTCCTGAGAGAAACATGAAAGGAAGCATCAGAGAACCTTTCAGGAGTTTCAGCGTTCATTTCCAGAGGCATGGGTGAGAATACTTCCTTTACTCCTCAAAGAAAGGCCTATGATAGAAAACATTTGCAGGAGAAATGCTTTGGAAGTCCTGCCTTTTTCAGAAACAGCTTTTAGGAGGCAATGTTACAACTTCAATTTCATTATACCCCAGAATTTGTGATTTCTGAGGACACCAACTCTTGGTTTTTAAACCTGATTTAAAATAGGTGGCTCTTGCATTTAATCACAGCAAAGCTTAAGAAAAAATACATCCTATTATTTTAGTAGGTGGAGACACCTATGTTAAAACATGCAACTATCTGCAAGATAAATAGAATATGGTCTTAAAAAGTTAGGAATCTTATAAGGATACTAAAGAAAATGCACTTTTAAAAAATTACTACATGAGAAAGCCTTCTGTCTTTCTTATTTCTAGTCACATTTTTCTTCTACTGAGAGGTGACACATTGCATTGCACCAATAGTTTTGAGGTCTTAATTCCATCCAAATTTTCCCACATTTGGGAAGTAATACATAACTTTACTTATCTTTAAAATCCCATAGGTAGTTTCTATAAATCTGTGTAAGTACTATCCTCTTTGTAAAAACACATTTAAGACAAAGGGAACTCTGTGTATGTATTATTCATTAATTTGCTCTCTTCTTTGGGTTACAAGTAAGAGGATCACCTAATTATCCTCATGTGCCCGGTGTACAGTGAGCAGTGCCTCCCACAATGCAGTCACAGAAATTAGAAAAAATGTTTCTCCTCTGGGATTGTTTTTATAACTTGGGCTCCCTACAGAAGGGCAGGATGACCTTTGGGGTTCTTGCTTGGAAATGTTAGATAAGGCTCCTAAAACCAATTTTCTGAATGAACTCCAATCCATGGAGTCTAAATCCATGCCGTGGTTTGGTGGCACCCCGGCCCCCTGGGAGAGACGAGCTTTGTCCCAAGGAAGACAAAGCCTGGCGCATTCTCTCCGGGAAGACTCAAGGCAAAGAGTTCAGCAGCTCCTGTTGTTTCTCCTGGGTCTTGACAAGGGGCTTTCTCTACCTGTGGCTGACAGGCAGGAAAGGGATCATCTTTCCAGCGCAGCACTAGGGCTGTGGGAGGAAGTGTAAAGTGCACTTAAAAAAATAATCATTAGAGGCCTGTAATAGGTGTCCCCTTTTGGAACTTCAGTGCTGTGATGGCCGTTAGAGGGGAGAAAAGTGTGAGCTCTAGAGCTTCTTCGCTGCTTCTCACAAACACAGGTTCACTCACAACAGCCGGACAGGGTCTTTTGTAAACAAGATGTTTTACTTTTGTTGTTGGAACTGCAATGTCTTTGCTTTGCAACACGTGCTCTTTCCTGACTAAACTCCATCGCGGGAATGCTGGAGATTCAATGGATGGGGTTTTCTTGTCTCTCTCTCTTTTTCTCTCTCTGGTTTGTTTTTGTATTTCAGTTTTAACTTGATCTGAATGGCTATTCCACAACGGTACGCGGTAAACATTATTTGAAGTTTTATTAACTACTACATACATTGTTTTTTGTAAAGTAGTCTCTTATGCTTTTTAACCATAAGTTAAATAATTTGTTGTTTGGCCCATATGTGTTAATAAGGTGTACTACTGTCAGAGACAGGCAGAAGCTCCGGACTCCAGCTCAAACCCTCTCCTTGACACTCTCCCTTCTCATGGAGTTTGGAAAATGATTTGCAGAGCCTTCAAAGGCATTCATAATGCTCAGTATGTAAGATGCTTACAGATGTCAGAAATAGAATGACATATCATCGAGAGAGTTCCTGCTTCACATCTCTCTGTCTTAATGCTTTCATTTGTGATTGCCAAAGTGTTCACAACTTTTAGCAAAAGCAGTATTGATGCAATCTGCATATCAATGGAGTTCTTCTTAATATGAGCAATAAAGTTATTAAAATGATAGTTAAAATGCATAATCTCCAGTTCCATTTCGCAGACACGTTTTTAGCCTCTCCAGGGTGTGAGATGAAGCTCCGGGGCATTTGAGGGCTTCAGCAAGGAGTACACGGCTCGTTTCAACTCTGCCCTCACTGCTATAAACAACTTTAAAAATTCTGGTTCAGACTCAGTTAACGAGCGGGAGTCAAATAAGAAAAGAGTAACTTGCCTCCATTATCTCTCTTTGAATGGTTTTTCCTTACAGCGCAATCAAATCCACATGGGATGACCGTTTTCTGTCACAGAGGGCATTTATAAAAATATGACCCAGACATAAAAGAAAATCTTAAAAGTGATTAAACAACTGGCAATTAGTACTAAAAGAATAGCATTTTAGGCATGCATACAATTCTTCACAGGAGTACTTGGATTATTTCAGCTTATAATTAAAGGAAGATTCCTTTACAAAAAAACTTTGAAGTATATCATGTTCTTCTTTATTTATTTAACCAGCAAGTATTTTTTAAGCACTTGTATTAATACATGGTTACTTCTTCTCTTTTGTGACTCTTTACCTCCCCCCACCGAACTATCGGCTATAATAATAACCACTGAGCATTGAAGCACTTGAAGGAAATGTCAGCTTCATTGGGTTAAATACTCTGATTTCATTAAGAGGAAACTGAGGCTCTGAGAAATAAGTGGCTTTTGAGGTTTACAATGTAAATCATTGGCAAAACCAGTGTTTTTTCATTATGTTTCTTTTTATTAATCACTAACTTGTCTTAATCAATACTATTTCTATTGTATACCTTTTTCCCTTGGGATTCTGGTCAACAGAAAGCTTTTGAGTTGATAGATGGGAACCCCTAGATTCTAGAATTATAAACCAGTAAGATGGTGGATGGTTAGATTTTAGAAAGGGAGTTTGTTGTTGTTTTTGTTTGTTTTTTATTTTTAAGAGCCTCCTTGCCACTCTAATAACATGCACATTTCAACTAGTGTTCAGGAGACAACACTCTCTAATTTTGCATTCAGCCCTAAGAAATGGGAATAGTGAGATTTCTAACGTGGTGATAGAAGCTCTGTGTGTGTGTGTGTGTGCAGGTGTGTAGGCATGTGTGTGGTATGTCTGTGCCTCCATGAAGGTGTGTGCACATGTGTATATGGTACTGTGGCTGCCCTTTCTAGAAGAAAGTTGAGGCAACTACTTTCTCCCAGTGATCATCAACTCGTGTCTGGTGCGGCATAGAAAGTCCACATCCAGCAGCAGGCTGGGCGAGCCCTTTCTCCCCTGGGCTGGGATGCACTGGCTGGAGACATGGCCCTGTGTGTCTCTGTGATATGTATAAACTTTTGAGGGAGGACACATGCACAGTGAATTTGATCTACATTGTTCCCAAAATATTTTTCTTTCTTTTTAAATTGTTTTTATTACAAAAAATAGAGATGGGGTCTCGTTATGTTGATCAGGCTGATTTTGAACTCCTGGCCTCAAGTGATCCTCCTTCCCCGGACTCCCAAAGTGCTGGGATTATAGGCATGAGCCGCCTCGCTCAGGTGTTTACAAATATTTGAAGGACTATAATTTAGAAAGCTAACCTTGCATAGCCTACAGCTCTGGGCACGAGGTATATAGAGGTAAATTTTGGTTTACCATAAGGAAAAGTTTCCCAAAATTTAGAATTTTACACAAAAAAGTGAACTTCTTTGTGAATTCATGAATT
Organism: Pongo pygmaeus; assembly: GCF_028885625.2. Classification (NCBI taxonomy): domain Eukaryota; kingdom Metazoa; phylum Chordata; class Mammalia; order Primates; family Hominidae; genus Pongo; species Pongo pygmaeus. Next base: position 128,677,635 of record NC_072385.2, read on the forward strand.
GGCCATCATTAAGGTTTTAAGAGGCAAAGAAAGCCTTTGCATTGGAGATGTTTTAGAATAGCACTCTGCCTCGGGTAGGGGCTCTGCCTAATGACCTTGCTACAGCCACTTCCTGGGTCCCTGTCCCAACACAGCAAAGCAGGCCCCATGCCCAGCCCACATAGCATGCACCTGCGGGGTTAAGGAGAAGGAAAAAGGCCACTGCAGCCTGCTTACCATCAAAGCTGGCTATCCAGCAAGCAGAGAGGTCCCGCTCATCAACATTCCTCCCAGCTCCAGGGTGACAAGCTCAGTGGCAGTGGATCAAAAGGGGCCTGCCTGGCACACGCAGATGGGCTCCAAGCATGGTCCTGTGGACAGAATGAGAATTGGAAGGATTCCAAATATATGTTCTTCAGGCTACCATGTGAGCCGACATTTGAATTCCCAGAGTCTTAAAATTCTTCCTACTGAGCTTGGCACTGTGTCATGGTAATCCTAACCCCCACAGCAGTCATTCTAATGAACACTATCATTACCATTGCCATAACTGTTCCATCGTCTAGATCCCAGGTCTGAACAATGTTGAGAGTGTAGGAACTATGGGCACCCGCTGCCCAGTGGGCCTTTGGTTAGCGATCAACAAGATCAGTATGTACTAAGAGAGAGCCTTGTGCTGCTCTCACTATTTTATTATTATAAATTACATTACATCGTGTTATATTATAGTCTATTTATATTACATACTATGATAATATAGTATTTTACTTTTATTTATATTACTTATATTATGCTATTATATTACAGATAATCATGTCTTATTATGTTATAATATTATATATTATATTATTTTAACACCCGAAGAATGGGGAAATGGCATAAGGAAAAGCTACACAGTCGCTCTGTTGGAGATCTTCAGAGTAAAATAATCGAAGGACGGTAGCCAGGTCCTTTCACACCGGAGCATCTGCACACCCACACACTGGCCAGGAATGATGGATGACCTGTCTCGCGCTGGCCTTGGGAAGGGCTCTGGGCCCTGTGATGGGCTGGAGATGGATGGAGACTCACAGGAACTTTATCTCTAAGGGTCCAGGTGGTAAGGCCTGTGGTGTTGCTTGGAGACCACAGTACTGATCTGGGTTTAAGCTGGCCTGGTTCACATTTTCATCAGTGATAGACAACAGGTTCTGGGAGGGCCACTGACCTCTATTATATTGTTTGTTTCAGAACCAGAAGGCCTAAATCCTTATACGTTCAATTCACAATCTCTTTACATTTTCTTTCTGTGCCTCCTTTGCCTTCTCCTTCTTCCCCATATGTCTCCTTTCCCTTCTCGTCTGCCCACTCCCACTGGTGGTCCTTCCTTTCTCTGCCCTCCTGGTCCTCCCAGGACATCTTTGAGGGCCCTGCCTCAGTCCCTGCACTTCTCGGAATGCTGCTGTGTCCAGCTCTCCAGGGGCCTGAGAGAACCAACTTTCAGCAGAACCTTCATGTCTCATTCTGAGAAGGCAAATGCCTTCCGGCATGATTTCTTTGATTCTCACGATTCTCATTGTATAACATTTTGTGACACACGGTGTGTGTCTCCCTCATTAATGTAACCTGAGTGTCAACAGCACAGGACCCTTATCAGACGTCTCTACTATGTCATATGTGCAAGCTGGCCACGTGTTGAGAGAGACAGATTAGAATTCCACAGAAAGAGAGAAAGAAAAAAAACAGAAAAGGAAAAAAGGAAGGAAGGAAGGAGAAAGAAAGAAAGAGAAAGAAAGAGAGATAGATTTGAATTTCACAGCCTTAGCTAGTTGTCCCTATGCTTTTCACCCAAGAAAGAAAGAAAAGGAGAGACAGAGAAACAGAAAAGGAAAGGAAAGGAAAAGATAGCTTTAGTAATAAATTTTTAGTTAAACCTTAATCTGAGGTCTTTCGTGAAGGGCAAAAAAAAAAAAAAAAAAAAAGTAGCCCTCTACTCTGGCACCATAGATCAGGCTTAGTAACCAGAATGATCTCTTTAAAAACTCTTTGCTGGGCTGGTATGGAGGGCTGCATATTTTCTTGTGAGACAATGGCAGATTTTATGCAGCCTGGGATCCAGTGACTGTGATGTATTTTACCTTAACTTTGACAAAGACTTTAGTCTTTCTGCGTTGGAAAGTATGAGAGGACTTTCAAGCACTTCACAAATATGTCCTTCTTATGATGCCTTTCCATTCAGAAAGTATCAGAAAAAGCATCTTCCCCAAACAGTGGGCGCGCAAGGTAAAGACAGGTGGAGCAGGTGCAGCCCCAGAGGGAAGAATGCGAATCAGAATTCTTTTTTAGCTGAGGGGTTTGCAGATCACATGCAGAAATGGAAACATCACCAATGACAGGGCACATATCGCAGGTTGTTCAGAAGTCTCCAGAAGACCTGTGAGGGAAAAGGAAAAATTAAATAGGGCACCAATCACTGTACCAACTGAAGAAGGGCAGGTGTGCTTAATGCGTTTACTGGGCGGTTCTGATTCCTGTCCCAGGACGGGTGTAGTGGACGCCCACAGCTCCCTCTTCAAAGCCTCCTCAGGGTTTCAAGAGTCTCCTGCATAGAGGGCCTGGTTTGAGCACTGCAAAATCTTTAATATGGGCCTCTTTTGTTTCTGCTCTTTTCTTTCCCACCTTCATTATATTCCTTCAGGAAATGCTCCTAAGTAATATTTTGAAGTAATCCAGATATTTAATTTCCTCAAAAGTATTTTTAGTGATGTCCTCCATTACTTCTCTGAGCTCTTAATTAAAAATGTTGTCAAACACCTATTCTTTGAACACTACCACATTCTCATATGTTCATATTAACAAAAAGATACTTTATCAAAGAATATAATAAAATTACAGATTTAAAGAAAATCTTCAGCATCCTATTCAATTGAATCCAGCTTGCTGTATCCCACATTCAGTTTTTAAAGGAAATATACCATTGCATTTCAGACACATAACTTTTTTGAGAACATGGAATATAGAATCTAATAGCAAAGTGCATGCTTCCCTTAGCACAAACTTCTTCTGGTTGTACTCTTTACTTTTTCTCTTGGAGTAAAATAAAACCTGTCCAAAGCTTAGCAGAGTCAAAGCAAACTAACTTGGAAACACATTTCACGGTAAGTGGCAGATGGAGCTCTTTCCCTGTCTCAAATCCTAGCCCCAGGGTTTCTTAGAATTCAGTTGATTGTTTCTTTGGGGAGGAGGATCCCTCCACATTCCTCCTGAAGCTTTTGGACTCTCCCTTTTAATCCTTTCTCAGGTGGTTCAAGTCACAAAGACGCCCTCTGCCTAAGAGCAAGCTCCCTCTTGCCCCAGCGAGACACCTCCTGACAGTGCCTGACGGCTTCAGGCGCTGGGGTTGAAGTGACCTTCAAATTTCACCAGGCCCTTTGGGTTCCTAATGCTCTGCTGGTACCTTCTGTGCCCCGATTTTGTGTCTAGAACAGGCCATCTTTGTGAGAAAAAAACCCTATCATTTCAGTGAGTTTCTTTAAATGGCCACATTTGAGCTGCTCTTCTCTAAGTGCTAAAGCCACTGGCACATTCTCTTCTTCTCTGTCGTGGAGGACGCGGATTCTGCAGCATCCTTCACAGAGATAAATGAAAAAATGCGGGTTGTAGATTCTCAAAGGAGGTTATGCGAATTTTTAAAAAAGAAGATAAAACCAGGATAGATCCAGCAGGGAACCCACCTGTTATCATTTCAGGGGTGCAAACACTTCTCCACGCTGTTTCTTACTGTGTGACCTCAGGGAATGCCTCACATCCTGTCTGGGCCTTGGTGTTTTCACCTATAGACTAGGCCAGGTAAAGGAGAAATTCCTACACCATTTTATAGTCTGCAAATGGAATTGGTCTGTAAAAATATCACACAGTCCCCTTTCCTGGCGGATGATGAAGAAGAGCTGAATTCTATCACGCCGTCTGTGGGATGTGATGGAGGGTCTCTGAACCAAAGAGCCGGTGCAGGAGTGCCTCGGGGAAGGTTCTGGGTAACTGGAGGAACTTTAGGATGATCTTTCTTCCTCCTCTCTCAATCTCTAGGTCGAAAAGCCCACAGTTTGCTGGTTTTTCATGCCAGTGAGCCAATACATTACATTGCATAGAATTTCAATTAATAGTCTGTAGTTTTCATTTTGGAGACCAAAAACGTCAGATTTAGGAGAACTTCTATCTGGTCCTCTTGTATAATTTGCATCTACAGAGATAAGTATGAAAGTGAGGCGAGTTAAACATGTCTACCAAGTGCAGGCTAGGAAATCACTTCCTTCTTACTCACAACGCTCACGTCCAAAACAGCCCGCATCAGTCCACCAGGGGGCGCTGCCTCACTGAAAGGGGAGGGCGGTGCGGCTCCCATCACTTGACTGACGCCAGCCCAATGGAAGGCGTGGGCCCCAGGCCACCAGAGCTTTCTCCAGGGGCGTCGCGTTGGGGGGTATGGCAGGAGAATAACATTTTTGAAAAGTGCGAATACAACATTTTGATTTAAAAATGATTGTCTATGAATACATAATTTTCATAGCTATAGTAATAGCAAATAATAGCAAATCCATTATAATAGCATTCTGATATATATCAAGTTTCATTAAGTTAAAAAAGAAGTCTGGAAAATAGGGAAATCTCTGCCTAAAATAAAGTTGTCCATCTTGAAAATGTTCTGTCAGCTCTTTCTCCAGTAAAGTCCATCAAAAGTAACAGAGCCGGTGGACAGTGAATAGGAATCCTGGCTTTTTTAATCTTAATGATGACATTTGGTTGTGTCTGCGAATGAGAACACAGCTAGATTTAATGCCATTCTCAAGCCTGCAGATTCCAAGTTTGAAATCATAAAAATACCATGATTTCCCATAATTTTAATGTATGACAAAATATTTACATGATACAAAGAAAAGCAGGCATAATCTACATGGCTTGTGGGTTGGAAGAATCAGAACATCTGGATATGAAATGGCTGGAAGAGAAAACCATTTTCAAAAGCATACAAATGAGCAATATATTCCTTACACTCCAACTTGTTCTGACCTTAAACAGTATCAAAAGTATGGTTTCCCTTTTGGCAAATCTTGTAGACAGTTAAAATAAACATCTAAGTACTATTCAAAAAAAGCTAATTTGTTTGTTACTTTGAAACACAAGTTTTTTCAGGTGTACTCTGTACTTCTTTCTCATACCAAATGACTTAAGCTGGGCTCATGTTAAAAGAATTTAATAGAAAATCTGAACTTTGTCTTATTAGGATACCACAGATAACTTATTTTAGAAAGTTTGGACACGTAGAAGTTTGTTTTTAATTTTAGTGTCCAATTAATATAAAACTAAGGCACTGTTTTTGAAAGTATTAAAAGTAAGCATCGTGAAAAGTATAGGCAGTCTATCTTTCTTTTTTTCCACAACTTCTGTGACCCAGACATATTACCTTTGGCATCCTGCACAGTTACCTGAGATCCCTTTCTTCTTTTTACTCACCCTGGTTGCTTATATTTGTGTGTGTGTGTGTGTGTGTATGTGTGTAGGTGCACAAGGAAAAGATCACATAGCAAAGAAAAAGTAGACTTGGATTTATTTCTGGAATTGGCTTAAAACCTGGATCTTTATTTTCCTAATATAAAAGAATTAGACCTAGTGGTCTGCAATAGTCCTTCCAAAACTCAAACTCATTGGGTCTATGAAAATTAATGTTGTATAATTGTGTGACCGCTGTCTTGTTCCCTAGAGATATGGTGGCATGTGGTACCAGCAGTAGGCTAGCTCTGGAACATAGAAGTTGCCTAGTAAGTATCTGTTTGTTGAATGAATCACCACCATTGGGTCTCTAAGCTCTAATATTATTATTGCCTGTGGGCAGTCCTTATCTCTCTCTCTCTCTCCTGCCTATATTAAATCATGTTTCAAAATAAGAATGCTCTTTCCTTGCCTCTGTTGCACAGGAGCTCTTAAACTTCAATAATTCTTGCTTTCCACCACCATATTTTTCTAAAAAATGTAAAATATATGTACACTGAAATCAAGATTTCGTCCTGGTAGATTCTGAAAAGAAGGTAGCATGGGTTAGTGAATAGATTGAGAATCAAGAGAGGTGTCAGGGAAACACAGACGTGACTCACTGTGTGAACCTGTGTAAGTCTGGAGGCTTCGAATTTCCCAAATACACTACATCAACAGTGCTGACCCTCCACAGCAACACACACCTGACAGTAGAGACTCCATCTTTCAGCAGAGATTTGCTGCTGGAAAAGAAGACATTATTCTCGGTCATTTGTTCCTGACCATTTTCCTTATTTCCTTAAAAATATATCTTTAAATAATAAAAAGAAAAAGCATGTATGATCGTCGAGACGAGGAGACCCTGTCAAATTGTTTCTGTGCAGAAAACACCTAGTGGCTAAGAAGCTGTATGAGCATCACATGCTAAATGGGCTCTTATTAATTTGTCATGCCCTGGGACAGAATTTTTAGATAATTCGAAATATACAACGCATACCATGCCTAAAGAGCAGTTTTAATCCCATTCAGAATTATTCTTGCCCCATCCACTTAAGAAATAAACTTTACAAAATTTGGCCATTTAAAAAAATGCACAGGGGCCCGGTGTGGTGCCTCACGACTGTAATCTCAGCACTTCGGGAGGCTGAGGTGGGCAGATCACCTGAGGTCACGAGTTCGAGACCAGGCTGGCCAACATAGTGAGACCCTGTCTCTTCTAAAAATACAAAAAAAAAAAAAAAAAAAAGCCGGTTGTGGTGGTGCATGCCTGTAATTTCAGCTACTCAGGAGGCTGAGGCAGGAGAATCACTTGAACCCAGGAGGTGGAGGTTGCAGTGAGCCAAGATCACGCCACTGCACTCCAGCCTGGGCGACAAAGTGAGACTTCATCCCAAAAATACAAAAACAAAAACAAAATACACAGACCTGTCTTGGTATTTTTCCATATAGATTGAGAATAGAGCAGAATTTGGCCTCAGAATGCTCATTCCTGATCTCTCGTGCATCCTAACAGTATATTACAAAACAAACAAGGAAACAAATTGTTCTGTTCTTGTGGAACTTGGTAATTAAAGTAAACCAAATAACTATTCCAGGTGCGTTAAACCAAGAGTCAATGTCTGAGACAACAATCACAAGGTTGGCTACCCTGCAGTGTGGGTATAAGAGCTGAATATATAGTAATAATGAATGCTAGCCTAGGCTATTAATTTCTTTTTATATGCCACTGTTTACTTCACTCTTCCTTGCCTTTCTCCCTTCTTGTTTTTTTCTTTTTCTTTTTTTAATTTTTTCCTTTGTTTAACCAGGAAGCTGGTTTTAGACTCTATTACTTCAGAGAAAATAGCAGAAACACTGTAAACCATTTTGGTGTGAATATTTTCAAAACCCCAACACCTTAGGGAAATTTAGAGGGTTTGGGGAAGAGATGAACATAACAGAGAAAGGGATTTGCAGGATATGAGGATTTTTTTTTTTTTTGAACTACAATCGGAATCAATTTTCTATATTGGGGAGTTCCTACCACTGTGTATGATTCTAAGTAGGAGGCAGACAGCATTTCCTATCACAGAAGCAAAAAGAGAAGGCCCATTTTTCTGCGTCCAGGGAAGCTCTGGCAAGGGCCCCAGCAGCGACAGTCTGAGGCAGTGGTAGGGGCTTCGTGGCGTCTCCTGTCCCTTCCAGGCCAGAGTCTCCTGGCTGTGCTCCTGAAAGCCTTGTCTCCTTTTGGTCTCGTCCATCATGGCCTGGGTCTGCAGGTTTCTGGGTCATTCAGCACCTTAACCAACCAAACTTCTTTTAGAATAAAATCAGCTGGCATTAATTTTATGGCTTGTAAAGAGAGACAATGACGTCTATTAGAGAAACAAATTTGCTTTCTATACTCTACCAACACTGCACACATGGATGTTTCTGGAGAACAACATGTTAGCCCCTCACTGAGCCCAGTTTTAATCCATAATCCATAACCTCAAATGAATCCTCAATGTCCAGCAATCATGGCAGTTCCATGACCCAGCAATTCTCCACTATCAAGAACCTCTTTGCACCCTTAAGAGGTTTCATTTACATGGATAATTTCTATTGGAATTAACTATATTAAGAATTAAGACTGAGAACTTTTGGAATATTTATTTATTATAAACCCACAACATGTTAACACAGCATATTTTTACGAAAATTTAGTGAGAAGAACAGCTTCGAGGTTTGCCAGTCTCTTTGTTGTCAGGCTGAATGCAACGTAGCTGGTCCCATCTCCTCCACTGATTTGTTGCAGCAAGTGGTTAGGTTGAAGTAGATTCAGAAAGATGTGAGGAGAATTTTAACAACCTTTTATGATGCTTGTGTATATCCTTCTCTGATATTACAAAGAAATTTGAAGAATATCAATTTCTGAAAGGTGAGTTGCAGTGAGGAAATCTGGAACTACATCAGTGAACTTTTTGTCCTCCGTTGCACTAGTCTATCATGGACTTTGAATGGGTCTTTCATCTATGTGAGATTTCGTAACATCATGCACTGGCCCCTTAGAAAACATTGGTTCACCGACTTATCCAGATTTTCCACATGTCCACATAATTCATTATCCAATGGCAAAAATATTACGCACTGGTTATTATCACTGCCCATCTCATCAGAAATATCTTCAAGCGCAGAGACACTGTCAGGCTCAGATGAATGGATACAAGTTTTCCATGTTTCTGACCTTCACTTGAAAGTTGAAATATTATCATTGTCAATAAACATAGCCAGTTGTTTTTTCTTGAAATGACAGGCTCGCTTCATTCATTTTCAAGAAAATATCTGCCACATCCCCAGGTCAGAGTAGCCGGTTTGTCTGTCAGTCTTCTTTTCAAATAAAAAGTGTCCCATGAAAGGAGCAGCCAATTCAGCTGGAAGCTCAAATACTTGTCAAGATCTTTTCCTTGACATGAGCGTGATAACCATCATGCTTCGGCATGCAGGGAAGTGCTCAAAACACACCTCACACTTATCACACAGAGGAGCAAAAAGATATGTACATAAGGGTTGACATTCAATCATATTTATAATCTTTATAGCTACATCGTTGGTATTAAGTGAAACTGGAATATGTGTATGTGTGTCTATGTATTTACACGTTTTTTAACTGCAAAGGCAAGGCAGGAAGAACACAATGGCTGTTAGAACAATTCGGTTCCGCTGCCTCAATTCAGCTTCGGCAAGCCATTTTACTCACCGTTGTTTTTGCAGTGCAAACATCAACACGATGAAACAAGCAAATAACATCTTAATTTTCTTATAAAAGTAGTTTTGACTTCGTAGATATCTTGTAGAAGTCTCGGGCATGCCAGGGATCTGCAGACCTGCCCTGCTAGCCCAGAGCAGCCATCTAGAGCTGCAGATACCTCCTCCCTCTCACTCATTTCTATTGGTAATCTGATTCCATGTTACATTTAGATGCAATCTGGAGAGACCTTCCATCTGCACCGTGAGCCCATGCCGTCTTCCGACTCCTTCTGGAGCTACAGTGTAGACGTATTTTGTATTAATGCTTAACTTCTTCATTTCAGTTGCCATTGAGGTAGCCTAATAACATTCATAAGTAAATATTGGATTTTAGTTTGCAATAGAAAAACCTTGCATATAATATAATATGTCTATACAATTAATAATTAATTTGTTAAAATATGTATTTTTAAACAAATTAACATTGGTAGAGACTATGTTAAGCATGTCTGAGTTGAAGCTTTCAAAAAAATAAAGTCTTTTATTAAAATTTTTTAAATAAAATAGATTATAAGGTAGAACATTGTTTGAAAGAGTCATATTTTAACAAAATTGTTTTAATTTTTTTGGCATACACTACAGATTATTTTAAACACTTTCTCCAAATGGGGACTATTTGACATTGTTCATATATACTAGCACAGAGAGGCCAGCAAATCCTGCTAGCAAAGCAAAGCCCATGCCCTGCACCCTGACCACAAGAGCTGTGCAAGAGGGTTTGACAAAAAATGAGTGATCATAGGAACTTCAGCCAGGTTTGGACAGGCAAACACACAGCATGGCCACCTTGAGCTAACTCTGTCAGTACTGCTGGATTCCTTGGTGAAAAGCAGGATGGAGTGGGGAGATTTGGTCAAGGATGAAATTGAATACTTTGGGAATCGTAATACGCCCGAGTCACTCAACCCACCTTTTAAGAGCCTTTAGACCATCTGGGGTTGCTTGGGGTACGTGAGGGTGGAGCATGGCTTTCTTTTCACTGTGGGGGGCTACTTTGCCCTTGGGAGAGGTTCGCACGTCTGGTAAGACACTGGCATATGACTCCATCTACAAGAGGACATATTTTCCCTGAGGAGGATTCACGCTTGCAATCAATGTCGCAAACAGCTCGGGGAACAACTCAGTGTCGATCATGTGAAACTATCCTTCACCTCTCCGTTTTTAATGATTTTTTTTCTCCTTGCATCAGTGACAGTCAACTCAACCATATATCCTTCCACATGATCTATTCAGTCATTTTATTCTGTTCTTAAGTCTGGCATTTAGTCATTCAACGAATATTTGGTAAATTGGAAAGTTAGTCTTCCAGGAAGTTTCACCATCCTGAGACTTTTGTTAGATCAGGTAACCCAATAGAGAGAGGAGAAACACATAGTTTATCATTTAGTAGGAAACACCTGCAACTGGATTATTGCATGATTGCATTTGTCTACACAATATAATTTGTACCAAACATTAAAAAATAATAAGTAATGTAGGTTTTATATTAAAAAAGCATAAGCAGTTTTCGAAATAAGGATGTGGCAGTAATATTGAGGCTGTATTGCATTTAAGTGGGCCAGATTCACGCACATGGCTAGAACAGCAAAGGAGTGATGCACACAATTATGCTTGTCTCTTTAAAATTCCGTGGCTCCTAATAGCAGAATCATCTGCTCACGCCATCTGCCAGCTGTGAAGTGAATGAAAATAGCACGTGCAGGTACCGTAATATACAATCTAATTAGTGTACTAAACTTTAATTTATTGGAGCAATTGTAAATATAAAAACAATTATAATTTAACAAATCTATTCCTTTGCTGCTTTAATGAACACTCTGCATGTGCTGGGTTATCATGTATAGTTTTCTTTTTTGTGTTGTATTGCAAGCTACCATCCTTAATGTATCACAGGGACAATGAAATTGCACTGTACACCGGTCCACTCATTTTCTCTGCATTTGCAATCATAATCGGAATGCACTCGACAATGGAACAGCTTCATTGCAAATAGAAGTAGAATTGAAAAGTTCTTTGCCAATTTGGCATTAATTCTGAGGACAGCTTGAGGGCTTACCAGAGATAAGATGTCTCTGATGGCTTTTCAGCCTTTGAATAGAATAATTTAAAATAATCTCTGTCCAGTGACTGCTTTCCCTAGATTTTTCCTCCTTTTCTCTCCTGCTTCCCCTTTTTCAAAATGTTTCATTTTTTTCCTTCTGTTCCTCCTCCACCTCCTTTTCCTCCCCACCTCCACCCTTCCTCCTCCCGCTCTTCCTCATACTTCTTCTTTTCTTCTTCCTCTTTCTCCTTCATGAAGCTGGGGATACTGGCCATCACCATCCATCTGAATAAGAGACATGTTAAGAAGTGTGGACTGTTGAATGGGTGTCATCAAATACTTTTGCACATTAATGTTAAAAGAATCTTTTAGTTAAATGGTGGTATCTTTTTTTTTTTTTTTTGAGATGGTGTTTCACTCTTGTTGCCCAGGCTGGAGTGCAATGGCGTGATCTCGGCTCACTGAAACCTCCTCCTCCCAGGTTCAAGCGATTCTCCTGCCTCAGCCTCCCTAGTAGATGGGATTGCAGGCATGTGCCGCCATGCCCGGCTAATTTTGTATTTTTAGTAGAGACGGGGTTTCTCCATGTTGGTCAGGCTGGTCTTGAACTCCTGACCTCAGATCCTCCCGCCTCAGCCTCCCAAAGTGCTGGGCTTACAGGCATGAGCCACCACGCCCGGCTGGTGGTATCTTTCATAGAAAGGGATTAGATAATTCCATATCAAATTTGATTATTTGGGGAACATGAGATTACGTGGGTGAAATTAAGTTGGATTTTGCATTGAACGTGAGCTAAGACTTTCATGTTCTAGATTCTAAATGTACTCTAAATAGTGTTATTCACTAGGCAAAATAGACCTTGAATAAAAAACAATGTTTTGGAGATGGACCTTTCTGTTATTTAAAGATCTACCATAGGTTTGTTCACTCTTTATGGCTTCCTATATGGCCTTACACATAGACAGGACAGATGACTGCCCCTGTGATTTACTGTCACGGTTTAAGGAGTGCCTGAAACTCAAGGCATGCCTGGATACACCATGCTTTCATGGGGGTTGGCATAAGCTTGGACTTCTGGCTAACACGCCATATAATAGATGGGGATAGTGTGTTTGGACTGACTAAAAACAGGGTTTTGTAGAAGGCAGGCAGGACATTATAGGGTAACAGAGGTGGTGGAAAGCTCCTTAGAGGAAAAATAAGAATTAAGGCAAGGGAACAACAGTTTCAATAAACTATACCTGCCTCTCCCTTGTACCTGAGGTTGGTTCAGGGTTTTCTACTGTCATAGAAGCAAGAACCAGGCAGTTGGGGTGTGTGGTGGTTTAAAAAAATGACCACCATTGTTTGCTACACCGCCTTTCTTGCGCTGGAGATTAATTCCTCCCACGTTACTTGTGGTAGAAAGGAAAAGTGTGTGATTTCTGAGACAAGTCAGAAAGTTACTTCTGTTTCCCCTCCCTCGCTCTCAGATCATGTGCTCGGAGGGGCCAGCCACCTTGCCTAAGGGCCTGTCTCTCCAGCCCTGTGCGTGCACCACTGTGGAAGCACCTTCTCTAGCTCTCCAAGCCTTCAAACATCTGCAGCTCTGGACAACACTCTGTCTGCAGCTTCTTAAGAGACCCTAAGCCAGAACCATGTGACCAAGCTTCTTCCGAATTCCTGACCCAAAGAAAATGTCAGATAATAATATTTGTCGTCACTACCAAGTAAGTTTTGAGGTAATGGTTATGCAGTAATAGATAACATGGGCTAAACTCCCCCAGGCTCTATGTCCAGCTCTCCTGTGTGATAGGGACACATCAATCCCCTGGCCTCTGTTTTTCCAGCTTCAAAACTGGGTTATATATTTAACTGGATGACCTCCATTAAAAAAAGTAAGGAAAAAATCGAGTTATGTATCTTGCCTCTCTTTCAATGTCATTGTGATCATTAGCTATAGTAATGCGTATGAAAGTCTTTGGTAGAAAGTTTTAAACATATAAGCCCCCATCCCTCTATTTTCCATGACTATATTGATGTCAGGTGGGCAGGGTGACTCACACCTGTAATCCCAGCTCTTTGGGAGGCTGAGGCAGAGAAGTGCCTTGAGCTCAGGAGTTTGAGACCACCCTGAGCAACATGGCAAGATCCCATCTCAAAAAATTATAATAAAATAAAATAATACAAATTAAAAAAATTAAAATTAAAAAATAATATCGATGTGAATGATGGCAGAGACCAATCTAGGTACACATGACATCATAGGCACCCTGCATGGTAGCTCCAAATCAGCACTCGGGTTTATAGCCCACGGCATCTTTTAGGTATATAAAGCATGTTGGATCAAGGATAATGACTCACATTTCTTTCTTAGGGTTATACTCTGGTCTAAATGTTAGTGTCCCCCCCACCCAAATTCATGTGTTGAAACTTAATCCTAATGTCATAGTATTAAGAGGCAGAGTCTTTTGGGACGTTATTAAGTCATGAGAGATTAGCACTCTTACAAAAGAGATTGAAAAGACCACATTTACTACACAGCAAGAAGGCACCATCTTTGAAGCACAAAGTGAACTCTCGCCAGGCAATAATTAGCTGATTAGCTGATTAGCTGGCACATTAAGCTTGGACTCTCTAGCCTCCAAAATTGTGAGCAATCAATTTATGTTGTTTTTAAGTTACCTAGTCTAAGGTATTTTGTTATAGCAACACAAAAGGATAAGGTAGGTTTCAACCCTAACATTTCCCATTAGGATTCCAAAGGCCATACTTAAAATGTCTTGTTGCTTCTTTCTCATTGTTAATAAATATATTAATATTATAATAGTGGTAATAAGTCTTTCCAATAATTTTCCAATAATAAGAGAAACTTGAATTACTTGCTGAAGTTAACTAGAAACACGTCATGGGGTTAAGAACACGTGAGTCCATGCTCACTCTCTTCTGACTTCTTTTTCTCATCCACTCCCTCTGATTACAATCACGTCCTAAAGGAGTAACCCTCTTTTACTTTTCTTGTCATCTGTTCACTCAGAGTCTCCACACTGAGGGGACAGTTTAGCATGGATAGTGTTCAGGTCATGTTACCCAATATAGTTGCAAAACATTTTGGCTATTTTGCCTGATGGACTTAATCCCATCTGCACTTCTTTTTTCCCATTCACCGTCGTGAAGCCCATGTGATCTAGCCTCACTCACCTCACTACTGACATTGTCTCCCCAAAGGCTAATGCTCACAATTCCATGACTAACTCCAAGGACGTTTTGTGTCCTTTTTTTTGTTTGAGCTCAGGCAGCACTGGGCCTTGTGGCCTGCCGCCCAGTTCTTGACTCTCTTGCCTCCTTCCTGGGTTTACGTGAAGTTGCTTTCTTTCCTGATTCTCCTCCAACTCCCTGAGGACTTCTTCTCCTTCTTCTCCTTCTTCTCCTTCTTCTCCTTCTTCTCCTCCTTCTCCTTCTTCTCCTCCTTCTTCTCCTTCTTCTCCTCCTTCTCCTCCTTCTCCTCCTTCTTCTCCTTCTTCTCCTCCTTCTTCTCCTTCTTCTCCTTCTTCTCCTTCTTCTTCTTCTTCTTTTTTTTTTGAGATGGAGTTTCACTCTGTCACCCAGGCTGGAGTGCAGTGGTGGGATCTTGGCTTACGGCAACCTCCGCCCCCTCCGTGAGTTCAAGTGATTCTCCTGCCTCAGCCTCCTGAGTAGCTGGGACTACAGGCACCTGCCGCCATGCCTGGCTACTTTTTGTGTTTTTAGTGGAGATGGGGTTTCACCATGTTTGGCCGGGCTGGTCTCGAACTCCTGACCCCAAGTGATCCACCCACCTCGGCCTCCCGGAGTACTGGGATTATGCCCAGCCCTTCTTCTTTGTATCTTTTGCAGGAACTTTATCTGCTTCTAGTTTCTTAGATATTTCTTCTTTAACAAGTTGGTCTCCCTAGGAGGAAGTCTAGATTTCTAAGCACATCTCTTTTCCAAGTTAGCCTTCAGTTGGCATCTCTGTTTCCTGTTCAACAAAAACTTCCCACCAGTCTACAATTATATGGGAAAGGAGAACCTTACCAGTGGCAAGTCCTTTGTTCTCCTCTGCAGTTTCCAGCACTGTGATGTGTATGAGGCAGGAAGCTGGTGTCTCCCAGCGAAGGGCACTCTTTGCTGCACCCCCAGGGAGCCATATGGCAGAAATTTCCTTCAGAACTTGGGGCTAGAAAAGGCCCTGCTTGTTCCAAGAAACAAACCTTTGTCTCAGTCTCTGACAAGTATGAATTATAAATTAAAAGCTTTACTTTGGCAACAAGCAGGATTATCATTAAGCGTAAGTGCCAACTGCAGCAGCCCTCCCGGTCTGCGTTTCTGAGTGTTTCTTTTCCCCGATCTCCCTTTCTATCCTTGTTTGCTCAAATTGCATTGATTTGCTGAATGTGCTCTTAAAAAAAAAAAAAAGGATGTGATGTATATTCATTTCTTCTCCACATATCTGAGTGCCTTTTCTTTGTCAGATACTGAGCCAGGTACCTACCCATTCTGAAGGACATGTTTCTTAACTTTCAAAGGGTTTCCTGAATGTTAGAAAACAGAAAAAATCAGACAATTATAATAATCTATCATTTCAGCTGGAATGGAGATGGGTTCAAGGTAAAGTAAAATAAAAGAGAGAAGCAGAAGCATTAGTTGGTGGCATCAGGAAAGGGATAACGGGAAGTTTGAACAAAATTGGAAGAACTATAGGAGTTTTTCTGGGAGCTAAGCAGGTGAACAACATTCCAGGCAGCCAATCGCAAAGGCAAAGGAAAGGTTGCACAAGAGCTTGATAAAGTCAGAGGACTGGAGTCGAGTCCTTTTGGATCATACAGTCATGGAATTAGCATAAACAGAGACCCCAGAGCCAGAGCATGAATATTCCAGTATGATTTGCAAGTCGCAGATTTCATCATGAAGAATACCAGTAAAAAACTTTAGGCAATGGAGTGACATTGCATTTTCATGTTTGCAGTGTGTAAAAATAAAATAAAGTTCATAAATGTCAGCTTAATTGAAGGAAGTTTTAAGCTAACCAGAATGATATTCATTGTGGAATTAGAGTACATACCAGCATTTGCTAATAAAATAGGAAGCTAGGCGTGTGACTCAAACTGGTGTGATAACTTAATGAACTTCCTTAGAGTGTAAAGTATAACCAGTCTTGATCTATGCCCACCTTGTTTATATTTTGTTGACATACCATTTATTGATGCTTCACTTTGCTAATCTTGGCTAAAAACTTCAGAGTACTTTAAAAGCTCTCCTTACTGTGCATGGTGGCCAAGACACATTGAAAGACTTCTGCAGGAGGCTAGCATTTGAGTCTGGGGAGATGATACTCTTCTTGGAATTCAGTCTATTTTGATAACATGTGGAGATTGATTTGATAATCTACAAAAATGCACATGAATGTCCCATTCATTTTTCAAGGGGATAGTAACCTTTTGGCTCAAGTACTATCCAGCTGCAAGGAGAAAGCAGCATCCATCAGAATGACATGTACTACAGGGTAACATATTGCTTGGCACAGGGAGCACAAAGATGAGCTCTGTCCTGGCTACGGAGAGCACATAAAATATGCAAATAAATGCACCAACATAATGAAAGTGGACCCTTGACTTTGTTACTCCTGGGCTTTCCACCCCTGTGCCTCATGGAGTGAGACATTGACTTCTATATTGGAAAAAGTTTCTGCTTCTCATCTCTAGCTTCTCCTTTCAGCTTCAGTAGATGTGGGTCTCATTATTTTACTATGCTAGAAGAAACTTGTTGCTTCTAGCTCAATTTTCTGTGTGATAGAGGTGGTAATGGATCTTTGCCTTTAGTGTGAGTTCTCTCATATTGGGTAGAAAGTATAAATTTTCTTGTGTTCTTTTGTTTCATTCATTCATTATTTTAGTTAATCAACCAACAAATGTTTATTGAGAGAACAGGTTTTGCCAAAAACTTTGCTTGGGATTCAGGGACTTAAATACAAATAAGGCATAGTCCTGTCTTTGCAGATCCCACAGTTTAGTGGAGACAAATAGGTGAATGATCACAGTGCATAGGCTTCATATAGTAATATATTATTTGAGGGGAACTGTAAGTAAATCGGTGAGTTCCAATATATGTGTGTTGCCTGAGTTTGGGTATGAGTGGTTGCCTTCACCAGATTCCATAGTATTTAGAAGAGTGATCCTCTTGGAATGCGGAGAGTTAAGCTGTTCTTGGAGCTCTTCCAAACTCCATAAGCTCTCTTGTAAACTCTTCTCCACAAAGACTGAATATCATTGTTGTAAAGCAGTGGTTTTCAATTGGAGCCAATCTGTACCTGCGATCAAAGACACATCAGAATTTCTGGAGACGTTTTTGCCGTATTTGGACAGGGGTGGGTGCTACTGGCATCTAGTGGGTAGAGACCAGGAATGTTTTTGAATATCATACAAGGCACAGACCAGTCCCCCACAGCTAAGAATGTTCTGGCCTAAAATACAGATAGGGCAAGATTGAGGAGCCTTATTGTAAAGCAATGTGTAAGGTGGAACCACAGCATGTTGCTCAATGGCAGTGAAATATGTTCTATAGCATGAAAGAGATCTTCATTTAGATTTTCAGTTCTCTATGTCCAAATCAGTTCTTATGTTCCAGATAAAAGGCCCTCTTCTATTTAACCAATTTTTGAATACAGAGAGATACCCTTCATTGCCTGAAAGTTCTTCCTAACCTGATTGATGACAAACAAGGTCCTCTATGCAATCAGCATGGGCTTCCTGAGCCCTGGTCTGAGTTATTCTTAGGGCTTGCCCCTCGGAGGGCCCTTTCTCCTTCTGGGTTCCTTGTCACTCAGATGTCGCCTTGCAGCTGCTGCCTGTCCACCCCTCAGCAGCTGCCTTTCTCCCCTGCTGCTTACGACTCACTGTTGCCCAGTCTCTGTTTCTCTCTGTGCCACCAAGTGATATCTAATCATATAATAAATCAGGTTATAAAATGTTAAATAAAAGCTTTGCAAGTCATGACCCCTGTCACCAAGTGGTCATAATTCCTAAAGCCAATCTTAGATAGCCTGGGTTTGAGTGATCTTAGCTCTGGGAGACTCTCAAAAAGATAAGTTTTGCTTTCAAAAATTTTCTCTCTTTTGTTGAGAAACATCTGTACATTCCTCAAACCCTGGGATCCCAGCATGTTTGAGGGATTCCAGCCAATGCTGCAGTGAATGCCTCCCTCATTACCATGTGCCCTGGTTTAGGGAGAGGCAGTGGAGAAATCCTTTGATTCTCCATTTCTTAATGAGAATTCATTGCTTTTCCAGAACATGTTCCACCAATGGCTTGGTGACTGGACAACCCTTTTCTTACTTAATGAGTATCCTGAAAGCTCAGCTGACCATCCCAAATGTATATAATAATACAATTTAAAATAACATTAATAATAATAATAATTGTTATTTACATAGATAATATGGTATTTCAGACCTTTATGAAAATAACATCATCGTGGTTTTCTCTGACATGTCAAATATTTGGAAGCTAGTGTTCAGATTGATTTGACTTTCATTATTACCTTTAGTGTTTTGTTTTTTTGTTTTGTTTTGTTTTTGAGACAGAGTATTGCTCTTTCGCCCAGGCTGGCGTGGTGGAGGGTGCCTGTAATCCCAACTACTCGGGAGGCTGAGGCAGGAGAATCACTTGAACCCAGGAGGCAGTAATCTCGGCTCACTGCAACCTCCGCCTCCTGGGTTCAAGTGATTCTCCTGCCTCAGCCTCCCGAGTAGTTGGGATTACAGGCACCCTCCACCACGCCAGGCTAATTTTTGTATTTTTTGTATTTTTAGTAGAGATGGGGTTTTGCCATGTTGGTCAGGCTGGTCTTGAACTCCTGACCTCAAGTGATCTGCCCGCCTAGGCCTCCCAAAGTGCTGGAATTACAGGCGTGAGTCACCATGTCTGGCCTAAAGTGTGTTTTTATTCTTCTTAATTATCTTAGACATTATTAATTGATTCAACATAGTAACAGCCATGATGATAATGATTAACGTTTATTAACCTCTTACTATGCACCAGTCATTTTGCTAAATGGTTATGTGACATTGCTTTTTATTCTCACAAAACCCTATGTGGTTGGTGCTTTTATTATATCCAATTGGCCAAGAAGTACATTATTTCAGAAAAGTATTATAGGTATTCCTAAGGCTGTAAAACAAGTAGAAGAGCTGGAATTTGAACCCAGTTCTGTCTGAAATCACCACTACCCAATGGAGGATTTGATATGAATGAACAACATCTTTCTTCTTAAATAATCATATCATAAATCACATTATTAAATGTTAAGTAAAAACATTACAAGTTACCACAATTGTACACAAAACATTACAAGTTACCACAATTACAAGTTACCACAATTGTTACAGAAAATGATATGGGGGAATGCTGACTGTGAGTGCTGTGCTCATAAACACCATGCCTAACTAACATGCCATGCGTCTTTTTGTTTTCTTTTCTTTTTTTTGAGACAGAGTCTCACTGTGTCACCCAAGTTGAAGAGTACACTGTCACAATCATGGCTCATTGCAGCCTCAAACTCCCAGGCTAGGGTGTTCCTCCTACTTCAGTCTCCTGAGTAGATGGGACTATAGTGACATGCCACCACACCCAGCTAATTCTTTTGTATTGTAGTGACAGGGTTTTGCCATGTTGCCCAGGCTCATCTTGAACTCCTAGGCACAAATGATCCTCCCACCTTGGTCTCCTGAAGTGCTGAGATTACAGGCATGAGCTACTGTGCCCAGCCCCGTCATGCATTGTTGGATTAATCAATAGAGGGAGGCGTGCTGATACATGCACTGACACCATGACCCGTCTTTGCACGCTGACTCCCTATTTTGGTTATTTCCATAGAGCTATATTATTGCTTTATTTTATCCTCCTCCATTATATGTTTCAGCATAAAATATTTATTAGGAAAATACATGTCACATTTAGACAGGCTATGGAGATTCATTTTGCTATTGTTTATATAAATATGGCATAGAGATGTTTAAAAATTTAATACTGTATTTGTATAAAAATAGATTAACTATGATTAATTTCTGACCCAAAGACACTAGGCTTACCTAGAATGTGCTCAGCATATGAATAAGAAATTATTTCTTTGATTACATAATTGCCCATGGACTTCCTTAAGGACCAAGACAGGAGGCTGTTCTTGGTGGGTGTGTTTTCAACCTGTGTTCAGACCTTAGAGGAGATCTCCAGGCAGGTCAGTACCTTCTCTGTCTGGCATTCAGTTGGGGCCTTCAGTATGCTGAGAATCCTTCTTTACTAAGGCAGAGTCTGTCCAGATGTACCCAGACATCACAGCCATCACCAGCCTGTGATTACAAAATAAGGTGGCCTTCGTTTTAAAGGTCAAATTATCAATTGAAACACACTGGCCTGGTCACTGGAAATTAAGCTTCCGTACTTCAGCTCATTTGCTCCAGTACCCTCCAGTTCCGAGGTGCCACAGGGAGCAGCCACCACACCACGTTCACCCCGTCCTTCTCTCCCCACTCTGAATTCCACTCCAATCCTTCCCCACTAAGGGCCCTGCTGAAGTGTCTGCTTCATCAGGGAGTCCTGCTGTCCTGCCCTGGGGAGATTCACTCACAACAAGGTCCCTCGTGACCCCCCTCCATCTCTATGGCCTCTTCTCCAGCCCTCTCTGCTTCTTCCCATGCGGTGCCCTGTCCACATCTCTCAGCCCAGAGTCCTCACAGAGTGGCTCTTCCCCCAGTACACACCGTCCCCAGGCTCCAGAGGGAAGAAGACAGGGTTTTTTTCATGCCCCCATGCCCCTCGTGGTCACCCCTGAAGTGCGAGAATGTGGGAATTTTGAGGGGCAGCCTCCTAACCTTATGAGCAATCATGGCAACAGAGCTGCCATTCCAGTCATTCTCCTTTCAACATCAGGACATGGAAGAAACAAGAATCCATTACCAAAGCAAATGACTATTTTTGTAGAGATAATGAAGTGGAGACTCATATTGAGGGGGTGTTTCCTTCGTCTTAGCTTGGTTTGTTTACTTCTCTCCCCAGTTACCCTCTGAAACATATTCTCTGCTGCCCCACAGTAGCTGAGAATGCTGAGCTTCAAACTCACCTGGAATAATGCCAGGTCTAATTGCATCCTTTTGGATTCCAAGACCTCAACCTGATGGAAAGATGAGGGAAGATTCACACAGGCCATCCTTTCCTTTTGTGTTTTCTTCTCTCTCATCTTCTCCTTCTGCAGATGGCACATGGGGCACCCAGAAGTGGTTGTGCCCTCTCTGCAGCAATGGAGGGCACCAAGCCATATGTCCTCTTCTTTGGGCCTCCACTGGATTTTGCAAACTGCAGCTCATGCTGCTTGGCTTCTGGGCACTGGCATCCACTCATGGCGCCTGCATTGGAAGTGTCCAGGGCTGGTGCTGACTGAGCCCCTCCCCCATGTCCAGGTGACGGTTCTCCCCTCCACACTTGCTCATGCTCCTGGGCGTTGAGACGCAGTGGTCAGCTACATCCTGATCCTAGCTTGAACCTCAGGAGTGTTCCTCTGACTTCCCCTCCCCCTTATAGGACTTTCAATCTCCCTTTGCTCTTCTGGTCATGCACTGGGTCAGCCGGGAGTTTCTCCCTTGAAGGCAGCAGCAGAGCTGGGACACCCAGGCCCCCTGCCTACCTGCTGTAAGAAAAATGGATGTGCTGCCATCAAGAATAGACCAAGGCAGACATCCAGTCCAGCATGACTCAGTGAATTTGGAGCACAGGCGCACAACTCTGCTCATTATGTAACCACGCCGTGTGAGGCAAATTAGGTGGTCACCCATGTGAGCTCGTGCTTGGCTCAGAGCCACTATTTTCTATAAAATACCTTAATGCTGTACATATGGCTTGTACCCAGGCTTGTTTGCACCCAGCCTTGCTCATGCTCAGAGAGAGAGTAAAGTCATGTTGAAGCTGTCTATGATTCCTTGAGTGTTTTGCCAGCTACCTGCCATTCGCCCAGTGACTTCCACCAGGCTGCAGTTAGAACCTGACACCTGTGCTGCATTTTTACTCCTCTGTGCCCACCTTTATTGCCCCAAGATTGATTCTCCATGGCCTCAACAGGTGCATGGCCTCTGCCCTGGGCAGTGTGGAGTCACTTCCCTTCCCTCACTCTAGGATTCCCCTACTTTTCCAATCACTTCCAATCCTGCCTTTCAGGTGTTTAGCAGTGTATAGAGGGCTGGGTGGGATGACAGAACCTGGGCACTCCTGTTGACGATGCATCCTTCACTTCCTCCCTCTCCTTCCTTGTCTTCTCCTTTTCCATTACTCAAGCCAGCTGACCTCAGAACTTCAGAAAATGAATGTAAATGTATATTGTTCTCAATATTTCTACTTTTTCTGTTGTGGAAACTTCCCTTGTATCATAATTTTCTTGTTCTTTGATTCTCCAAATGTAGATCCTTACTATTTTAAAAGAAGCATTAGAAATTCAGAAAAAAACTAAGACTTTTTTGTTTAGCAAGATTTGACTTTCAACCTATTGTCCACTATAGACTTAGTAGATCAAATTTAATATACAAAGTTGCACAATAACTTCTTTGCTCTGGAACGTTTCTGTCCTTTTCTAATGACACAGATGCCCTGATCTGTTTGTCTGGGGAACTGTAGTGTAACATGATTTTTGGAAAAAACAGATCATATAACATTTAAATATCAATATATTTTTATGTTATTTATATAGTATGTACATATTATATATAATACATATGAAATAAGTATAAACATATATATATTTATCTTTTTCTATTGCAAAATTTTAAATTCAATGTTATTTTAGGATAATATATATATATAATATATATCTTATGTATTTACATATTTATGTATATATAATTTTATATATTAAATATATAATATTTATAATATAAATATAATTATATATTTCTCCTGTCATAACATTGAGTTAAACACTTTGAGACAGAAAAGGAGGAAATCCTGCCACAAGAGTTGTCTACCCTATATAAATATAAAATATTTATTTTTATGTTCAACTGACCCTGCTCTTATCCTTACATGATGTAACAAATAATAAATACCATTAATGTCAACATTTGAAATATATTTAACAATTCAATGATTTATAAAGGCTGGCATGACCTAAACATCCCTGACTCATCCCTTTAATTCAGGCTCCATAATTTGCCAATCAACAGGTCTTGCCATCTTTCCATTTCTTCAAATTTTCACCTCCATCCATAACAGCTGGTTGTCAGCCATGATTACTCCCTGCTTCTTATAGGGTTATTCAGGGTTTTCACTGCAATTATAAGTTAAATGCCATCATCTCTAGGTCTCATGAGATGGAAAGAAAGAACTCCTGTCCCATGAAAGGCTATGAAGCATGTAATTCCATAGATTCTTCTAGTCCATGACGTCTCATATATTTTATTATAACATAAAAGCATAGATTTACATTGATTTGCCAAAGTTCTGACATAAGGCCAAGAATATTTCTTTGAGCATAAATGGGTCAGCTGGAGTTATTCATCATTTTTCTTACAGAAAACCGCAAACATAATGCCTTACATATAATTTCCAGATATTTTACTTTAAAATGGAATGCAAAGCAATTTAACAACATAATCCTTCAAGTTTTATGGAACTTTCTTCAGACTTTTACAGTGGTTTTGCTTATACTTAATTTGCATCTTTGTTTTTTTAAATTTTCATACTTAATTTGTTTCTTTAATATTTAATTACTTTACAGAATAATACGAAACCCTGGCATAAGCAGGCTTATGAATACAAGGAACTCTCTCACCACTGCCACCTTATCTACTGCCTCTTTGTGAAGACAATATCTGAACTGGTGAGAGCAGTGTGCGTGCCCTCAAGTAGCCTGCTGCCTGAGGTCCTCATGCAACCTGCCTCAGGACCTCAGAGGCACCAGAGATCCACAGGTAAGTGGTAGGTCAGGGGAATGCAGTTCAGGTGAAGGCTTTTTATTGTACCTAAGCTTTGCAGGTTGCACTGTATTGTTATGCATCTTTACGCCTTCATGCATTTACTCTATAACGTTGTACTTTGCCTTTTGCCAAAGACTACTAATTCTTCACAACCTAGACAGTAGCCACTTTACTTGCATGGCCTCCTCCAACACCCTACTACCTGCTCAGCTCTTGTTTATTACTATAGAGACTTGCACACATCTTGGACACATGCCATTTTATTATGGCAACAATTTTATTGTACTTGCTTTTCTTCCCTACTAGACTTTACACTTCTGAAGACAGAGAATGTCTTTTTATCTCTGCATCCTAGTACCTGACACAGTAACAGGTATGCCCACTGAATTTTGTTTAGTTGAATGAATGAATGGATATTCTGCGGAATGGAGTTATTTTCTATCTCTTAATGCTATCGAAACCACTATCTTGTGCTGTCCAACATGGGCTCCACAAGCCACTTGTAGCTATTGAAATTTAAATTAATTGCATTGAAATAAAATTATATTATGACCAGTTCCTTGGCCACACCAGTGACATTTCGGGGGCTCAGTGGTCAAATGTTTTGGTTAGCTGCCGCACTGGAGGATAACAGACCCATCGTTGCAGCAATTTCCCGTGGACAACACTGCCTAGTCTCTCCGACTGGGGTTGTTGAGCCGTATTGGAAACATCTTCTTTGCTAATTCCCCTGAGGACTGGTAGTCCTTGATTTTTCTTTTCCTACCTCAGCATAATATAACACAATTGTTCCTTTCTTCAAGCAACTGGATTCCAAATTCCATTTTAGGCATGGTGATAAATTTTCTTCTTCCTATTGCTTTGTGTTTCCTAGCTTTTTTTGTTTTTTTAACACATTTTTATGGAAAGTAGTTTGCTTTAACAGCTTTCACGTTGACGGCTATTTGAGATAAAGGTTACGGTTTGCTGGTTTAAATCCGATTCACACAATCTCAATCGCAAACGCCTTTATCCATGGTCATCTGAATGTAATAACACACAGCTTTACAGCTGATGTCTTCCAATACAGATGCTCTATGATGTGGCCCTGCTTTGGGACAGCTCTGAGAAATGTAACCGTTCATGATGTTTCAGTAAGAACCTAGGATAACTGGTCAAGTGGTGTCTATAAAAAACATTCAGCTTTTAAGAAATGCTCCATATACGTTAGCTTATGTCTCCCTTAGCAGCCCTGTTCACTGTATCATAGCTGAAGTCACTGGCCTGAAGGGAATAAAATAACAATAACAGCTACCTTCATCTGTATTGTACTTTGTAGTGTAGAGAGTGCTTTCAAACAAGAGTCTCTTTTCTAAGAATGAGATGTGCTATTTGGCATTTCTAATTAACTAAAAAAGTGAGGCAGTAGGTAGTTTACCATTCTTTGAGCTGAAGTCACAGATATTCTTTTCACTCTGCTTCTATTACTTCATACTCAATGAACCAAAGCATATTTAATAAACCCTGTTATCACAATAAACATTTATTTATGTTCAGGCTGTAGGAGGCATGGCTCCTAATATTTTATTCTCTTCTTAAGTTCCTCCTATTGTGTTTCTTCCTCAGTTAAAAACCTATAAGCCAATGTTTAAAAGCTATAGATAGACAAAATATTAACAGCAATGATATCTTAGGGATAAGCGTTCTTTTGAAGTTTTACTTATCCTCACATTGGCTGGTGAGGTAAATTTGGATTTGGCACATGATTTTTTGGAGTCTTAGAGTTAGAAGAGTTCCAGGGGGTAAATTTAGGTTAGTTGTTCCTTCTCCTCCTCCTCTCTAGCTGTTGCCACCCCGTCAACTATGTTTGTGTTTCCTGGGCACTTCTCTCTTCCCCTGATGCCTCCCTAGCCCCTTACTCCTTCTCTACTTCCTCATTCTCACTGCCTTGGGTCAACAGTTCCTCCTCTGATTGTCCCCCACTCCCACTTTCAGTGACTCCAAGACGTTCATAAACAAACATCAAAAAGACAGAAATGCCCCTGACTTATGCACGGAACTTCTGAGCTCTGTGTTTACTTGCAGATGTGGTGAAAGCAATCAACACATCATCAGTTCTACTACCCATTCCAGTTGCTGGGCTAACGAACTGTCAAAAATAAAATAGACGTGGTTCCTGGCTCTTAGGAATGTAGATTCCGACTGGGATAGAGTTCAAAGTTGTTACCAGTATTGTCTCCACAGATGGATACTTTAGCATAATCACAAATTAAGGAATATTTTCTCTTATGAGCAAACATCTCATTTCCCTTGGTAACAGCCAGGCAAGCATCACAGAGGAATGGCCAGGTGGGTGGGGAGTCAGGCCCTGGAGCCGAGCCCAACTCTGCTCTCAGGAGCCCATGCTCTTGGGGAGGCATTTGTTCTCATTGTTTTTGCTGATGGTTGTCAAATCAGGGTGTTTATGGCTGCCAATGGTACCTCATTGTATCAGTCAGGATTCTCTAGAGGGACAGAACTAATAGGATAGATGTGTATAAAAAGGGAGTTTATTAAGGAGTATTAACTCACATGATCACAAGGTCCCACAGTAGGCCGTCTGCAAGCTGAGGAGCAAGGAAGCCAGTCCAAGTCCCAAAGCTGAAGAACTTGGAGTCCAATGTTCTAGGGCAGGAAGCATCCAGCACAGTAGAAAGATGTAGGCTGGGAGGCTAAGCTGGTCTGATCTCTCCATGTTCTCCTGCCTTTTATTCTGGTCCTGCTAGCAGCTGATTAGATGGTGCCCACCCAGATTAAGGGTGGGTCTGCCTTTCACAGCCCACTGACTCAAATGTAAATCTCCTTTGGCAAGACCCTCACAGAAACTCCCAGGATCAATACTTTGCATCCGTCAATCAAGTTGACACTCAGAATTAACCATCACAGTCACACAGTGGACTCACAACGGATCACGTTTAATGTAGAAGTTTGTAGAATAACTTCTTTGTTCTAGGATGTTTCTATGCTTTTCCAATGACACTAATGCCCTTGATTCATTTGTTTGGGGAGCTACAGTATAATACAATTCTGAAAAAATATACAACAAATTTAAATAACTATATATATTTACATATTATTTATATCTTATATTATCCTTAATATATGTGTTTATGTATGTATCTATATATAAATATATAAATATACACATATATAAATATATGTTAAGTGCATAAAACATATATTTATACGTCAAAATAATATATTACTATAAAATATGAATAAATATAATAAACAATTGTAGTAAATAAATATAACTATATATAAAATATATTTATGTATCTACATAAATATATAATGTGTATAGTTATATTTATCTTATATATAGAATATAAATGTATACATATATGTACATATACATATATAAATATATGTAAAATATAAATATATATTTATATTCATGTTTTATGTGTATTTACATAAACTACACATAAATATATAGCTTCTTTTTAAACCTAAAACTCTAGGATTGTAAATTACTGATTATTTCTCGAATGATAAAAATGAGAAAGATCATGCTGAATATTTGTATTTTCCCAAGTCTTTTATATATATATATTAAATTTTATATATGTATATAAATGTATATAATGTATACATGTAATATACATGTATACATAATGTATAATATAATATCAATGTACATGTATACATAATGTATAATATAATATACATGTACAGTATATTATACATGTATAGTGTAAACATACATGCATGTGTACATACATCATGTATACATACATCATGTATACATGATGTATACATACATGCACACATCACACATACATTGCACACACATCATGCCTACATACATACATGCATACATCATGTATACATACATCATGTAGACATACATGTATACATACTTCATGTAGACATACATGTATACATACTTCATGTAGACATACATGTATACATACTTCATGTAGACATACATGTATACATACATCATGTAGACATACATGTATACATACATCATGTAGACATACATGTATACATACATCATGTATACATACATGTACACACACATACGTACATGTATACATGTATGCATACATGTATACACACATACGTACATGTATACATGTATGCATACATCACACACACATCATGCCTACATACATGTATACACACATACGTACATGCATGTATGCATACATACATGTATAATATATTATACACTATAATGTGTAATGTATAATACATTATAATGTACATAATGTATTATACATTATGTATACATGTCTAATTGTATATTACACATGTATACATAATGTATAACATAATGTATAATATAATATAAATGTAAATATTATGTATATAAATACATATTTATATATATAAATATACTTATTTATATATATATTTATATATAAATATATAAATATACGTATTTATATATATTTATATATAAATATATAAATATTTATATATTTATTTGTATTTATATACAAATACAATTTTATATATAAATATGTATTTGTATTTATATTTATATATCATAAATATAAATATATGTAATACATAAATATATATTTATTATATAGAATACATATTATTTATAAATAATATGAATAACATATATTCATATATTATATAAATATATATATTTTATAAATAGTACAATATAAGACATAATTTATATATTTATATATTATATAAATAATATATTATATTGTACAAATAATATATGTTATATAAATAATATATTATATTATATAAATAATATAAAACAATATAGAATTTATATATTATATTACATATAATATATTATATATATTCTATATTCTATATGATATATATAATATATCATATATAAGACATATAAATATATATTATATATAATACATATAAATATATTATATATGATACGTATAATATATAATATGTATAATATATATTACATATAATATATATTATTCATATATCATATATTATACGTATCATATATATAATATATGATACGTATAATATATAATATATAAATATGTATCATATAATATATAATATATTTTTATTATATATAATATATAATATAAATATATATAATAAAATAATATTATATATATTATATAAATAATATAAATATTATTATATATAAGAAATATAAATATATATTACATATATAAATATAATTTATATTTATATCATTATATAATATATAAATTATATATAAATATATATAAATATAAATATATATTCATATATTATAGAAATTTATATAAATATATATTATAAACATAAATATATATATTTATGTTTATAATACATATAGATTTATAGATTATATAAAGATATATAAATTTATATCTTTATATAATATATATATTTATATAATATATAAAGATATATAAATATATATATCTTTATATAATATATAAATATATATTATATATATTTGTATATAAATATAAATAAATATATATATTTGTATGTATAAATATATATATTCATATATTTATATATATTCATATATAATATGTATAGAAATACATATTATATTTATATATAAATATATATATATTTATACATTTATGTATATATGTACATGAATACATATCATACATATATTTTTATATATAATATGTATATAAATACATATTATATATATTTTTTATATATATAAATACATATTCATATATATGAATATGTATTTCCCAGTCAAAACTTATATATTCCCAAGTTTTATATATATATATAAAAATACATTCCCAAGTTATACATATATATATAAATATGTATTTCCCAGTCAAAACTTTAAGACAGAAAAACGGGGAATCCTACCAGAAGGGTCTACCTCATATAAACTATGATGATGCTGATGAGGAGATTTTGTTTTTGGGGCCAGAATGTCACATGTTGCAAGGTATACATAGTCCTTCACTGGAAGAACTGATTGCCCTGAATATCAATGGCCTTCCTCTTGAGAAATATTGGTAAAGTACCTGGAAGTTTCCTTTTAAACTTAAAACTCTATGGTTATAAGTTACTAATTATTTCTAGAATGATGAACATGAGAAAGAATCATGCTGAATATTTCTATTTTCTAAGTTTTGCTTCTTTTAAAATCGGAATTTGTATGCTTTCCTTAATAGCCAGTACATAGTTTAAAAATTATCACTCTCATGTTAAAGATTAAAGAATATTAAAAAAAAGAATAAAGAATAACAAAGTCTACTAAAGAGTAGATGATGTGCTGAGACAGGCAACAGGATCTGAGGACTGAGACGGACTCCAGTCAGTTAACAAATGTTAAATACTTGCACCTCTGTGTGCAAACATGACTTAGTCCTTGTGGAAGGTACACAGATAAGATGATGCTTAGTGAATCCACAGAAAATCCAACATAGAGGTCATTGACTTAAGCACAGACAGCCCTTGCATAAGGTGCAGAGTGACCTGAAAGCAACGCAGCCGGAGGAAGGAGGCGAGCAGAAACACAGGAAGTCAGGGGCATTTGAAAGACAGGAACAAAAACAGGAGAATTCCCTGTCACCAGAGCTGAGAGAGGGAGAGAAAGAGCGGAAAACAGCCCTGTCAGTGTCAGGAGTAAAC
Organism: Pongo pygmaeus; assembly: GCF_028885625.2. Lineage (NCBI taxonomy): Eukaryota > Metazoa > Chordata > Mammalia > Primates > Hominidae > Pongo > Pongo pygmaeus. The sequence goes on from NC_072385.2 coordinate 128,708,453, forward strand.
ATTCTGCTGTGTTTTATCACACGTAATTCTCATTGTGGTGCTGGAATGAAAGAATCATCACCACCATCTTACAGATATATACATTAAGGTTTGATGAGATTCAGAAATTGGTTAAAAGTTATACAAACGAACTAGCACATCCTAGAAGACACAGGTCTGGGGAAGACTGAGATTTGGGGAGGATGGAGCTTTGGGGAGAACCCAGCTTTGGGGAGGACCGAGAGTGTTTCAGACATTTGATTAGCCTCTCCATATCAGCTTCCCATCTTCTTATGAGGATACTTATCTGTTTTTCTTTTTCATGATTTTTATATAAAATTTTCCATCATAACCACTTTTAAGTATGCAGGTCTGTGGTGTTAAGAACATTCATGCTGTTGGGCAGCCATCACCATACCCAAAGCTTTGTCATCATGCCCACCTGAAACTCCGTATATTTTAACAATAATTCCCCATTTCTCTTCACACCCCCAGCCCCCAGAAGCCATCATTTGACTTTCTGTCTCTATGAATTTGACTACTATAAGTACCTCATATAAATGGGCTTCTAATACTTGTCCTTTTGTGACAGGCTTATCTCACTTAGCACAGTGTCTTCAAGGTTCATCCATCTTGTAGGATGTGCCAGAATTCACTTTGTTCATCTGTTCATCCATCCATTTATCCATTTGGGTTGCTTTCAACTTTTGGCTGCTATGAATAATGTTGCTAGGAATATAAGTATAAAAATATCTGTTTGATTCTGGCCAGGTGCGGTGGCTCACGCCTGTAATGCCAGCACTTTGGGAGGCCGAGGCAGGTGGATCACAAGGTCAGGAAATCGAGACCATCCTGGCTAACTCGGTGAAACCCCATCTCTACTAAAAATACAAAAAAATTAGCCGGGCATGGTGGCGTGCACCTGCAGTCCCAGCTACTCGGGAGGCTGAGGCAGGAGAATGGTGTGAACCTGGGAGGCGGAGCTTGCAGTCAGCCGAGATGGCACCACTGCACTCCAGCCTGGGCTGACAGAGCAAGACTCCGTCTCAAAAAAAAAAAAAAAAAAAAAAAAAAAAATCTGTTTGATTTCTTGTTTTCAATTCCCCTGGGTACATACCCAGATATGAAATTGCTGACTCACATGGTGAATTTGTTTAATTTTTCCAAGAGCTACCATACTGTATGCCACGGTGGATGTATCACTTTACACTCACAACAGTAATGCAAACATTCCAAATTTTCTCCATATTCTTGACAACACTTATTTTCTGTTTTAATTAATTTGTTTGTTTTAATAACAGCCATCCTAATGGGTATGAAGTGGTATCTTATTATGGCCTTGACTTTCATGAATTTCTAAGGACTATTTATATACTAAGGATAACAGCCATTGACTTTTTCTTCTGATTCATCTCTGTCTTGTCTGTCTCTGGTCTCACTGGTTCTTCAGTTCTCCTCTCTGCTCAGCCTCTTCAGCTCTACTACTTCCTGACTCATTGGCTCTCATCTTGATTTTCCAGAACCAGCTTAGTAAATTCCTATTCCTTTTGATGGCAACTATCTCTGGACCTATCACCTGATAAGAGCCATTGCTTTAGTGCATTGAATAAACCTCCTATGCAACCACCAGCCTTGCTATTTAATCTGACAGCTAGATCAGGACTAAAAGTCCCAAACAGGATATATGGAAATAACATTGACCTTTCAATCACAAGGACTCCAATTACGTCAGACACAGAGCATATTTTTCTACATATTCACTAAGGTTTCAGTGCTTATTAAATAAATATTTCATTTGTAATATTCATAAAAATTAGGTCACATTTCACCTATTTTAGAGGGAAAACAAGAAAATCCTTTTTATTGGTCCTCACAATGAGTTGCTGCTGGAAGAATTAGCCATCAATTTGAGTATTACACATAAAACAGCAATAAACATGATATTCATAATCCAAAATGAACCTCATCAACCATTTACAAAAAAAAACCCAGTATATTTAATGGAGTTGTATTAGTACATTGCTGTTAAGATAATGGTTCCAGACTGCTTATTTTAATGAGGGGATTGCCACTGGGTAGACATTTAGTCTTACTTTCATAAGCCCACTGAGAAGATGGAATATTTTAGCCTTTTTCGTCTTTGCATGGAATAAAAAATAGTCATAAACCTCCATGCTGAAAGGTGTTGGATATGATTTATTTGGATAATCAAATTGTGCATATCTTCCCATGTTGATCTATGAAACAAGCTATTCTGTTCATTCTGACCTTCCGTCTTTCCAGCAGATCAGGTCTGTAGGCGAGAGGGTGACAGTGTGTAGGACATCCCTTCCACTGAGGAATGTTCAATCTGAACAGCTTTGAGCTCTCTATAAACTCTCCAGAGAGCCTGTTTTCATAGGCTCATGACATTTTGACAAAACCTCTGCTTACACACAGTAAAAAGTATCAACTGCAGAGCTCTGCAGAACATACTAGGGTGTACTATAAGGGTTCAAGAATCCTTTGGAATTGGGCTAATGACAAGAACTTGGCTCTTCTTTTCCAGAAGTATGAAGGTGGGTGCTTGAAAGGCAAAAAACTATTTGAGTATTTTGGAAAAACTTTCCATAGTCTACAGTGAATATGTTCTCTGGGACACTGTTTTGTGTTGACCAAGTCTTTGCTCAGTTATTTTTCCATATTCGTCTGACCCCATGATCTTCCTAGAATGTCATCACATAACCATACCAAAGTTATTCTGAAGGGAAAACCAATAATTAGTCATTTTCAGATGTCCATTTATTTATGGAAAAATAAAATGGAAAAATAGCCATAAATAAATAGACACACATTTGCATTATAGTTTCAGACGGTGGAAGTGATAGAGAGTGACATGTGAGTTTGATATGATTCATTTCCATATTTTGGTGAATTAACCCTGAAGAAAGAACAGAGATTTGGAACAAAATTTACAAACACGTTAGTAAACAGAGAAATAGAAAATCAAAAGTAAGAGAAAAAATATGTTTATGCACACCAACATTACCCTTGCTTATTAGGAACCATGTCAGACTTAGAAATCATTCTTTTTTCCTCCATTTCTTCAATAACTGTACCCAAACCCTCCACAGACATGCCGTCTCTACCTCCAAACTCATGCTCCCTTCACGTACTTCTCACCATCTTTCCTGCAATATTTAAGTCGAAAGTACCATCATTTCTAGCCTCAATGACTGCAGTAACCTCCCAACTTGTCTTCCTGTTTCTCATTTGCTGTCTGCAAATCAGAATAACCTTCTTAATATAGGATATGGTTTGGGTCTGTGTCCCCACCCAAATCTCATCTCAAGTTGTGATTCTCACATGTCAGGGAAGGGGCCTGGTGGAAAGTGATTGGATCATGAATGTTGATTTCCCCCTTGTTGTTCTTGTGATAGGGATTTCTCATGAGAGCTGTTTGTTTTAAAAGTGTGTGGCACGTCTTCCGTTGCTCTCTCTCTCCTGCTACCATGTGAAGAAAGCCCTTGCCTCCCCTTCCCCTTCCACCATGATTGTAAGTTTCCTGAGGCCTCCTGGTTATGCCTCCTGTTATGCCTCCTGTTAAACCTGTGAACTGTGAGCCAGTTAAACCTCTTTTCTTCATAAATTACCCAGTCTCAGGTAGTTCTTCAGTGGAGTGTGAGGACAGACTAATAAAATATACAAACATAATCACATTATTTCCTGTTGGCTTCCTGTCTGTCCTTCCTCCAGCGACTCCCCTTTGACCTTGGACAACCCAGACCCCTTCCTAGGGCTTCAGGGACCTGCAGGAGCTTACTTCTTTCTACTTTTCCAGTTTCTTCCCTTTCCCTGACCACAACCCCTAGGTTAGCTTGTCTCCATCAATCCACCCCTCCAATTCAATGCACCTTTCCTTTCTTTTCAAGACCTCAGCTGAAACTATCTTGCTTATTTCTTTTCTTATTATTTTGCATGTCTTCACATTAAATATAGAAGTCCTAGATCAACTGTGCTGCTTTTAACTGGATTCCTAAGATGCAGAGTAATGCTTGATGTATAGTAGATAATCAACAAATATTTGTTGAATGAATAAATAAATGAATTCAGAACTGGCTCAGGATTCAGAATGGTTCAGCTTGCAGAGTCTCAGTGTCTAAACAGGAATGAGAGCAGAGAAATCACTTAAACATAATTGCCATTCATTCTTGGAAATAAATCAGCTAACACACTTGCTTTCTTCCTTGATGTCGGAGTTCAAGGTCTTATATATATTAGAGCAGAAGGATTGCTCTAGGCTCAGGTGCAGTTCGTGCTCCAAGCACAGCCTATAATTTCAGGATCACAGGAGATATTTCCACCTGGCTTTCTCCCACATATTTTTCTGTAGAGTTGATTAGAGAAGAGCATCAATGTGTCCTTGATTTTGCTGTACCCTCTACTCCTGCAGAGACCCCTTTCTGGAGACAGGGTTGGAGAGGGTGGAGAAAGAATAAGCCCCGAGTTTTACCTCTTAAGCCTTATCTTTCTCTCATGGCAAAAACTAAGGACTTTTTCACTTTTTTTTTCCTTTTTCTCCCTAAAATGAGCATAGTTCTTGTGATCCAGTAGACAGACATCCAGACACAGACACAAGGATGCAAATAATTGAGTGGGTTGTTGAACAAAAGACTCAAAAGAGTGATTTCGATAGCATTGACCATTCTATCAGTCTAGGGGGAAATGCCATACATAGGGTGTTGTCACAGGTGGAGCTCTTATTTAATTTTAATTTCTGCTCCCTGTCATTCTGATACCTATATATTTTTTTGCTGCTCTGTATCCTTTAATATGATACTGGCTGGAAAATCAGATCATCAAGATTATTTGGTTACAAATATTCCTTTGTTGGCTACTATGTGCTATTGAGGATAAATGCAAAACACAAGATATTAAAATAAATCTCTTTGCGGCACTTGTGTGGACTCTTTGCACTTGAGCATAAAGTATGTGGAAGTTGTCTTTGGAGACGGAGCAGACAAATTTTTCTATGGATAAGGTTAATGACCTTGAGAAATTTCATAGCATTTATTTTTACTGCTGAGAATTTTTGTTTGGTTTATTTTTTTATTCTCTTTTTTATTCTAGATGAAAATGGTTGTCAAGTTGCTGATCCCTAGATAATCACAGGAATAGCCAACACGTTAACAATAAGAAACAAACTCTGAAACATCAGTGGCTCAATAGACCACAGCTTTATTTCTCATTTGTATCGCAGTCTGATGAAAGGCAGTGCTTCTCCTGTGGGCTCTTTTTCAGCAGAGGAGTCCCACAAAGCTTCCTTTTGCTGTTAGGCCATCTGGAACCAGTGCAGTGAGGAAGGCTAAACCTGAAAGTGGCTTTTGACACTTACTTCACACTGGTCTGACTCTGGTCTTAAGGGCCCAACCTAAAATGAAGGAGTGCTGGGAAGCAAAGAGTCCATGGTGATTTAGTGAGCACTAGCAGTAACTACCACTGTAGATATTGCAAAATTCCCTTCAAAAGAGTTATTAAGCATGCACATTGCATACTGTAGTATACCAGACCAGATTCTAACAGGAGCAAGGTAGAAAATTAAAAGGGGGAAGAAGGAACTCCTATGTCAGCCTCTGACTGTAAAGAGTGTGCCTGATAGGCAGGTCATACGATGCCTCCAGATTCCAGTTTTCTCATCTGTAAAGGCAAGACGACAGACTGAATGAGCTGTAGGGTCCATTTTGGCTTCAAAATTCTTCTTCCTAGGAAATGACAATTTAATTGGAAATCTAAGATAAAACAAACCAGTACTTTATTAAAACATTTAAATTGACACCCTAACATCACAATTAAAAGAACTAGAAAAGCAAGAGCAAAAACATTCAAAAGCTAGCAGAAGGCAAGAAATAACTAAAATCAGAGCAGAACTGAAGGAAATAGAGACAAAAAAACCATTCAAAAAATTAATGAATCCAGGAGCTGGTTTTTTGAAAGGATCAACAAAATTGATAGACTGCTAGCAAGACTAATAAAGAAAAAAAGAGAGAAGAATCAAATAGATACAATAAAAAATGATAAAGGGGATATCACCACCGATCCCACAGAAACACAAACTACCATCAGAGAATACTACAAACACCTCTACACAAATAAACTAGAAAATCCAGAAGAAATGGATAAATTCCTCGACACATACACTCTCCCAAGACTAAACCAGGAAGAAGTTGAATCTCTGAATAGACCAATAACAGGAGCTGAAATTGTGGCAATAATCAATAGCTTACCAACCAAAAAGAGTCCAGGACCAGATGGATTCACAGCCGAATTCTACCAGAGGTACAAGGAGGAACTGGCACCATTCCTTCTGAAACTATTCCAATAAATAGAAAAAGAGGGAATCCTCCCTAACTCATTTTATGAGGCCAGCATCATCCTGATATCAAAGCTGGGCAGAGACACAACCAAAAAAGAGAATTTTAGACCAATATCCTTGATGAACATTGATGCAAAAATCCTCAATAAAATACTGGCAAACTGAATCCAGCAGCACATCAAAAAGCTTATCCACCATGATCAAGTGGGCTTCTTCCCTGGGATGCAAGGCTAGTTCAATATATGCAAATCAATAAATGTAAGCCAGCATATAAACAGAACCAAAGACAAAAACCACATGATTATCTCAATAGATGCAGAAAAGGCCTTTGACAAAATTCAACAACCCTTCGTGCTAAAAACTCTCAATAAATTAGGTATTGATGGGACGTATCTCAAAATAATAAGAGCTATCTATGACAAACCCACAGCCAATATCATACTGGATGGGCAAAAACTGGAAGCATTCCCTTTGAAAATGGGCACAAGACAGGGATGCCCTCTCTCACCACTCCTATTCAACATAGTGTTGGAAGTTGGGCAATTAGGCAGGAGAAGGAAATAAAGGGTATTCAATTAGGAAAAGAGGAAGTCAAATTGTCTCTGTTTGCAGATGACATGATTGTATATCTAGAAAACCCCGCTGTCTCAGCCCAAAATCTCCTTAAGCTGATAAGCAACTTCAGCAAAGTCTCAGGATACAAAATCAATGTACAAAAATCACAAGCATTCTTATACACCAATAACAGACAAACAGAGAGCCAAATCATGAGTGAACTCCCATTCACAACTGCTTCAAAGAGAATAAAATACTTAGGAATCCAACTTACAAGGGACGTGAAGGACCTCTTCAAGGAGAACCAGAAACCACTGCTCAATGAAATAAAAGAGGATACAAACAAATGGAAGAACATTCCATGCTCATGGGTAGGAAGAATCAATATCGTGAAAATGGTCATACTGCCCAAGGTAATTTATAGATTCAATGCCATCCCCATCAAGCTACCAATGACTTTCTTCACAGAATTGGAAAAAACTACTTTAAAGTTCATATGGAACCAAAAAAGAGCCCGCATCACCAAGTCAATCCTATGCCAAAAGAACAAAGCTGGAGGCATCGTGCTACCTGACTTCAAACTACACTACAAGGCTACAGTAACCAGAACAGCATGGTACTGGTACCAAAACAGAGATATAGATCAATGGAACAGAACAGAGCCCTCAGAAATAACGCCGCATATCTACAACTATCTGATCTTTGACAAACCTGAGAAAAACAAGCAATGGGGAAAGGATTCCCTATTTAATAAATGGTGCTGGGAAAACTGGCTAGCCATATGTAGAAAGCTGAAACTGGATCCCTTCCTTACACCTTATACAAAAATTAATTCAAGATGGATTAAAGACTTAAACATTAGACCTAAAACCACAAAAACCCTAGAAGAAAACATAGGCATTACCATTCAGGACATAGGCATTGGCAAGGACTTCATGTCTAAAACACCAAAAGCAATGGCAACAAAAGCCAAAATTGATAAATGGGATCTAATTAAACTAAAGAGCTTCTGCACAGCAAAAGAAACTACCATCAGAGTGAACAGGCAACCTACAAAATGGGAGAAAATGTTCGCAACCTACTCATCTGACAAAGGGCTAATATCCAGAATCTACAATGAACTCCAACAAATTTACAAGAAAAAAACAAACAACCCCATCAAAAAGTGGGCAAAGGATATGAACAGACACTTCTCAAAAGAAGACACTTATGTAGCCAAAAGACACATGAATAAATGCTCATTATCACTGGCCATCACAGAAATGCAAATCAAAACCACAATGAGATACCATCTCACACCAGTTAGAATGGCAACATTAAAAAGTCAGGAAACAACAGGTGCTGGAGAGGATGTGGAGAAATAGGAACACCTTTACACTGTTGGTGGGACTGTAAACTAGTTCAACCATTGTGGAAGTCAGTGTGGCGATTCCTCAGGGATCTAGAACTAGAAATACCATTTGACCCAGCCATCCCATTACTGGGTATATGCCCAAAGGACTATAAATCATGCTGCTATAAAGACACATGTACACGTATGTTTATTGCGGCACTATTCACAATAGCAAAGACTTAGAACCAACCCAAATGTCCAACAATGATAGACTGAATTAAGAAAATGTGGCACATATACACCATGGAATACTATGCAGCCATAAAAAATGATGAGTTCATGTCCTTTGTAGGGACATGGATGAAATTGGAAATCATCATTCTCAGTAAACTATCGCAAGGACAAAAAACCAAACACCGCATGTTCTCACTCATAGATGGGAATTGAACAATGAGAACATATGGACACAGAAAGGGGAACATCACACTCTGGGGACTGTTGTGGGGTCGGCGGAGGGGGGAGGGATAGCATTAGGAGATATACCTAATGCTAAATGACGAGTTAATGGGTGCAGCACACCAGCATGGCACATGTATACGTATATAACTAACCTGCACATTGTGCACATGTACCCTAAAACTTAAAGTATAATAATAATAAAAAAAAAGAATTCCTGAAAAAAGATACAACCAGAACAGAGCTGGTTTCAGCAGCTGGAGGGGCACCATTTATTTTAAACAAAATGGTCTCATGACTCCCACAGTCAAATCACAATAAGGATGTGTAATCACTAACTGCATTTCACACTCAAATGTTTCGTGATGTATGTTCCCAGAGCTTGAACTTCTTTTACTCTTCCTTGCACATTTGATGGTATTAGTCATTTTGAATACGTGAAGCTCCTTTTAAGTATGTCTAAGCTAGAGCAAGCAGAGCTCAGCAAAGTTTGTGGGGTTTTTTGGGAATAAGGTAGCAGTATTGCAAATATTTTATGTTTTGCAGTACATACAACCTCTGTTGCAAATACTCATCTCTGCAGATTTTGAGCAAAAGTATCCATGGAAAATATGTTAATAAATGGTCATGGCTGTGTTTCAATACAACTTTATTTTTAATAACAGAGTGATGGACCAGATTTGGACCAAGGGACATCATTTGCAGACCCCCTAATCTAGAGTCTAGGATCTTAAACTTTTCAATTCTATTTTAGCATGTCTATTTTATTGAACACATAAAGTCCTCTAATCTAGCTTTATATAGTTACTTTATTTTTACTTGACAAATAATTGTGTATATCATGTACAACATGTTTCCTTTCCTTCCCCTTCCCTTTCCCCTTCTCCTTCCCCTTCCCCTTCCCCTTCCCTTTCCCCTTCTCCTTCCCCTTCCCTTTCCCCTTCCCCTTCCCCTTCCCCTTCCCTTCCCTTCCCTTCTTCCTTTCTTTTCTTCCTTCCTTCTGATAGAGTTTCACCTGTTGCCCGGGCTGGAGTGCAGTGGCGCAGTCTTGGCTCACTGTGACCTCCCCCTGCCAGGTTCGAGTGATTCTCCTGCCTCAGCCTCCCAAGTAGGTGGGATTACAGGCATGCACCACCACACCTGGCTAATGATGTTTTAAAATAGGTATACATTGTGGAATGGCTAAGTTAAGCTAAGTAGTATATGCATAACCTTGCATACGTACCATTATTTTGTGGTAGAAACACAAAATCTACTCTTTTAGCTATTTTCAAGAATACAATATATTGTTATTAACTATGGTCACAGTGCTACACAGTAGACCCCCTGAACTTATTCCTTCTATCCAACTGATGGTTTGATGAATACCTACCCCAACCCAGCTCAACCCCTGGAACCACCCTTTTTATCTCTCCTTCTGAGCCAACCTCTTCAACCTTCCTTGCATAAGCTTTTTCTGTCCTCATTATGTGTATTGCTAATGAAATGTATTTTTCAGGATGACCTTCAAACAGTGTGTTTGGAGGATCTTGAAAGCAATTTTTAATGACTAAATTATCAATTGCAAATTAATAAATCAGTGGCTTAAAACAAACCACAATTTATTATCTCTCGGTTTCTGTGGTCAGATAACGTGGTACATTGTGGCGGGGTCTCTTGGGCTGGAATCAGCGTCAGCTGGGGCTGCAGGCCTCTGCAGGTCTGACTAGGGCCAGCTCTGCTTCTAAGCTCTCTCCTTGGTTGTTGGCCACATCCAGGTGCTCTTGGGCTGTTGGACTGAGGCCTCTGCTCCATGATAGATGGGTCTCTGCATAATTGCAGCTCACAGCATGACAGCTGGCAGGAGAGAGCGCAAGCGAGGTGCCAGTTCCACCTCAGAAGTGACTTCCCAGAACCTATATTCTAGCCATTAGAAGGGAGTCACCAGGTCCAGCCCACCCTCAAATGGGAGGGGATCCTACATAGTGCAGAGTCTCTGGGGACATTTTCAGAAGTTGCCTACCACAGGATCTACCTATTCTTAGGGCAGCTTAACGTGAGGCCCTGTCCTGAGGACACTGATCACTTGTGGTCCAGATTTATGAAATTCCTAAAACTATGAAAAACTAAGGTACCACGCCATTCTCCAATCATTTCTATAATTAAATTTCTTTCTATTTGTAAACAATTTTCAAATATTCAAGTTAACGTGACTAAGTATGCATCTATAATAAAAATCACTTAATTGAATGCTTCCCTAGAAAGGTACAAAAACACTTTTTTTTTTCATAGAGTTGATTATTCTGATGGTAGTTTCCTGTGATCAGTTACCTGGAGTACAACTAGCTAAAGTAAGGAAATAGTGCATTATATCTTAGAAACCTGAGGAAGCTTCCATTACCTGAGCCGATCGATTTCTCTGGCATGACAGATGAAACTTAGGACATGTGAAAAAAATAGATTCAATACTATCATTGTTATAATGAAAGGGCACACTGTTCTTATATGACTAAATGCAAGTACATTGTTTCAGAAGATAAAGCCAAGGAAGGAAAAGCAAGCTGGCTATGGGAATCTTGCAGCCAGATTGTAAGATAAACCTAACCTTACACAGTTTGCAAAACACTGGCATTTCATCATCTTTTATTTATGGAATTCATTAAAATGGGATGCTAATATACCATGCACTAAAAGGAATCCTGTAAATTGTCCTCCTCAGAAACATCTGGGCCATGAACTCTATAGTAATAGGTGATTTCACCACCTCAGCGCAAGCGTTAACCCTTTGAGTGCTAACTGGCTGCGTGGGGTGGGTGGTGGTGGGGAGGTTGTGCTTGTTCTTGTTTGGGTTTATTTTGATGATAATTTTCCATTCCTTTCCAGATTCTGCTGAGTCTTATCCCTGATGCAAATGACACTAACCTAGTTTGAATAGAAGTCCTTATTTCTATTCTCGCACACTAACGTGGAAACAATGCCTATTTTTATTAGGCCCTGAAGGAACACATTTCCTCAGACACTGCAGAGGCACCTGTTAAATCATTTAGCATCAGATAGGTTAAATATTCATATCTGGCTTGCGTTGTAATAACATGCCTCCTGGAGGCAGCATCTCCGGGCAGAATTGGCTCCCACGCAGTGACTGATAGAGCTTTTGGAAATCCGGGAGTTATTCCCATGATGGCAACATTTGCTTGGGCCAAAGATCTGCAGGCTGGACAGAGAAGCTCTTTGTTGGTGGGGATGTCAGACCCAGCCTGAGGCTCTCTCACATCACACAAGGAGGTGCAGGCCACATCAAGTTCTCATGCAGCATGGTGCCTCCGTGTTCAGTGACTGGGGGCTCCATTTTAGCAAAATGGACAGGCACATCTGAAAGCAGGTACCACAAAACCTTAAGGCCCTCACTAGCACCTCATTATCAAAAGATTAGGTCAAAGTTAGTGCGGAATGAGAGACTCTCCATGATCCGGCCCCGTGTGTGTCACAGCAGTGACGACAGGTACTCCTCTGCCTCATTTTCATTGTCCAGAAACACTGAGCTAGGGACTGTGTAATTCTTCTCACACATTCTAATGTTTCTCAGCTCTAAGTCCCTTCTTCCTGGATGTTTTCCCATTTTCTTTTCAAAACAATCCACTTCTTTTGTTCTGTTTTTTGAGATAGTGTCTCACTCTGTCCCTCAGTCTGGAGTACACTGGCACGATCTCAGCTCACTACAACCTCCACCCCACGGGTTCAAGTGATTCTCATGCCTCGGGCTCCTGAGTAGCTGGGACTATAGGTGCATGACCATGCTGAGATAATTTTTGTATTTTTTTTGGTAGAGTTGGGGTTTTGCCATGTTGGTCAGGTTGGTCTTGACTCTTGGCCTCAACTGATCCATCTGCCTTTGTCTCCCTAAGTGCTGGGATTACAGGCATAAGCCACCACGCGTGGCCAACAACTCACTTCTAATAAGCCTTTAAAACTAGATTCAGGCTGGGCACAGTGGCTCACACTTGTAATCCCAGCATTTTGGGAGGCTGAGGTGGAAGGATTACTAAATCCAAATATTACTAAATCTGTCTCTACTAAAAATCCAAATATTAGCTGGGCATGGTGGCACATGCCACTAGTCCCAGCTACTAGGGAGGCTGAGGCAGGAGAATCGCTTGAACCCAGGAGGTGGAGGTTGTAGTGAACCAAGATCATGCCACTGCACTCCAGCCTGGGTGACAGAGTGAGACTCTATCTCAATAAACAAACAAACAAAAACAAAACCTAGATTCAGTTTTTCACTTCTATGAAGTGTTTCCCTACACACCCTGCCTCCCCAGGAGTTACAGAATACATACTTCCATCACTGTCCATCCATGTTATTTTACACGTATTTGGTTTATGTAGCTATTTTATCCAATAGACTTCTCACGGCAGGGACTGTGTCCTATTGATCTCTGTGTACACCAATCCTGGAACATGGTAAAAGCTCAATAAACATTCATTGAGTAAATTAATTAATACAGCCAATGGAAATGTCACAAAAGATTTACATACAACAATAATATTAGTAACAGTGGTGATAATGATAAAGAATGATGATGGTGAAGGTACTGTGTGGGAAATCCTGTGAGGAAGAGAGGATGCATACATCTATGTTGTAATCTTGCTACACAGGAAGAGCCTGCCTCTGTAGTGACTAATAAAGTTATTAGTCAACGATTAATGAGATTAAGCATGACATATTGGGCTTTAAGGAAACTGAGAGGCACATTCGAAGTGAGATTTTCATCCCTGTGCAGGCTCTATGCATATCTGGATTCTCTCTTACCCTTCCTTGCTCTTAACCTTTCTTATTTTTTTAATTTTTTCCTCTGATTTTCATATATCTTCACATTATCATCACGTCATGATGTGAGTGTGTTGTGGGCTACAACAGAAGCCTGTGGGCAGTGGTGCAGTGGGTTGTGCTCCAGAAGTGCCTCAAACCTGAGTAGGGCATGGCCTCGATCCTCCCATGACTAGCAGGGCGAGGCAAAGAATAATATAACCTAAAAGAGAAGACTTGGGCAGAGCTCTCGACGTAACTGTTTAGCTTTTATCCCTGCTTATTTTCCGCCTGCAGTAGCCAAGGCTGCTCTGTAATGTGGGGGCAGCACTGTGAAGGCATCATGGACAGCTGAGGGTTTCCATGAGTTAACTGACCTCATGCCCTCAGAACTGCCAAGGAGGCCACCCTCATAACACTTCCTAAGTGTGGGCAATCGCCATTGTTTCTGCACAAAAGCGTCCACATGGGGGGCAACATGGACAGTGGAAAGAGATATTGGCCGTGTCTGGTCGTCCATGGCTCATGAAGAGGTCATGCCGCTCTGAGCCTGAGTGTTCTCACATTTTAAACAGCAACAAGCTTAGAGAATCCCGGTGATCCCTGGGTTCTAATGGGCAGTGATTCTGTAGCACCCATGTCTGCACACACTGTAGCAAGAACAGGAGCCATCTTGATGGAGATTTAAAAAGATGGTTCAGGAAGGCCACATTTGCTAGAGTTGCTATGGGCACTCAACTTAGAAAATACAACCTTGCCCCACCCTGGTTGAGGCTAGTCCCATCCTTGCCAACTTGGAAGGTATCTGAGGGGACGGAGTGGAGAAACCTCTCCTCACATTCAAGAAGTCCTGAGCCCCCCATCACCAGATGCCGCCCTGCTCCAATCAGGATGCTGGGTCTCCCCTTGAATTGGCCTCAATACCTTTGCTCCTTGCATATTGTCATCGGCTGCTTATTGACTCAGAAGGAGGAAGGCACAGCTCGTCTCTTTCATTAGCTCTGGAGTGAACTCAGGTGCTGGGAGATGCAGGATCTCCACAATTTCAGTGGCAGCTGTTTGGGTGACAACAGAGGCTGGGAGGATCACAGCACATCAGCAGGATCAAGGACACTTCGTGGATTTCATCATTCCACTGAGCACCCGTAACTAGATTTGGTTACTTGGAAGCATTATTTAAAAATAATTGCTCTATTTTTGGTAATCCATTTGCATAGAAATATATTATGTTAATATATTGGTTCATCTTAGAAAGATTCTCTTTGCTTTTATTTTGCGTTAGGCATGCATTCTTGGTCTCTGAGAAAACTAGAATCTCTTCCAGCTATAAAGAATGTACTTAAATATATTGTTATTTCAGACAAATGTCATAACTCTCAAACCTGATATAAAGATAATTAAAATGGCATATTTTTCTACATCATAAAATACAGATTCACCCTGAGACCCACTCCTGGCAACACATCACATTATTGAGTCTAATAACTTCATAGACAATATGCACTTCAGAGATGGGAATGGAAAATACATATTTAGTACTTAAAGGAAAATATCTTTTCTATAAAATAAATGAATTTTTACCCTGCCTTTTTGTAACTGTCTGCTTTTATTAAGCTCTTGTTACTCCTGCCCTACAGACCCACATACCCACACACATACACATACACCTGTCACAAAGAAGTGGTCAGTTTGGGCTGCTTTAGGGGCATTTTCGAGTGAAAACAACATGATTTTTGAAGTAGACACAGGAGGAGATTGTCTCTAGTCCATTTGCCTCTGACCATTCATTCCTAGTTGCCATCTCCATTCCTCTTCCTGACTGGGATCAATGGCCTGTGACAAAAATTAAATGCTGTCTTCAGCTTCCAGATTGAGTGATTTCAGGTCTTTTCCTCTGGGAAACACCCAGAAGGCTGCCTCTGACCTTGGATTTCAGCGTCTTGTGCCAGTCCCTGGAGCAGCCACAGGGAGAATGCTTCTGTGGTCACTGCTGTCCCCTGGCTTCCCTGTCCTCCCCACTCCTCCCAACCAGTGGGACACCAGAGGACAAGGAAACATCATGTCACCCAGCCCTCTGGCTCACCTTACCCTGTGATGTCGTTCTCAGTCTGTGTTCTTAGACTCAGTTCTATCATTTGCTACTGGTGTTCCAGAAAGTAAATAACTTCACTCTCATCTGAGGCAATTATATTAAATAAACTAGGTTAAATTGGGGTCAAAGTCAATTCTAAGTTATGAAACATTTTTAATATGAAAAAAATCTGTAATATATTATGCAATGAATACATCCAACAAAAATTATTATTTCTCAGGCTAGGCAAATGAATAAATCCAAGCTTCCATGGATTAAAATATTTGTTAAATAATTAATGTTCTTGGGTCAAAGAAATCTTAAGAAATGGATTTTTCTAATGGTTTCTCCTACATAGCATCAGACACAATGGACACTGTTCTAACAAAATAAGTTACCACTAAATTTCTGGAATGTTAGTTTATTTTAATTTCTATCATTTGGTAACAGTCAAGGCTACCTAAGTTATATAAATCTCACATATTTTTTGATGCCAATTTCAACCTTAAGGATATTTCAGACACAATATTGATCTTGTCAACCACTTGTAGGTAGTTTTTATTAATAAATAGACTGAAATCAGATTTACTTATTTAAATGTGCTGGTTTTGACTAACTTTACCTAGTTACACATTAGATATCTGTAATATTATTGCACAGACACTTGAGAATTATCCCCAGTTCTACTACAGAAAAAGAGTCAATTTAATATAAACTCTTATATAAACAGGGCAGAGTATGCACAAGAGTATCTTTTTTCTATGGTGAAATCTTAGGACAGACATATCAGGGCTTCACATAGGTCTCATCAAAAATCAGTAGACCAAGCAGAACCTTAATTTTATTTCTAGTGGGTTCTTTAATTGATGGCCTGGATTCAATTTCCAAGCCACATTTTCAAAGACCCATTTTTACCTAAGGCTTGGTTCAAGCGTTCAGTCAATAATCTTTTAAATGTGCAGCTAGTCTCAACAAGATAGTGACCTAGCCCTTGAGTCAGCATTTGGGTGCTGAAACAACTGATAATTATCATTGGTTGGCAATTCAAAAAAATTAATTTTATCTCAAACATTTTTTTAAATATCCAGAAGAATTAATTGGATATTTTTTCAGCAGGACTGAGGGACTTCTTAATAAAAATTTCAGCTAGCTTAGGCATCCATTACAGAGACAAATTATTATTTTCCATTAATAGGGCTTTCTGAAAATATTAAGATACACTCTTGCTATTATAGCATTTAGACAACACCTCCCTGAAAGTTCTTTTGCTCTGAGAAACACAATTTGACTCACATTACAGTTAATGCGCATTTTAAATATACAAGTGAAACTATGCCTGCGGTTGGGGGAACAGAGCAAACTCAGACTCTATCAACCTTCTAAACATTAATCTTGATAATTTCATGTGGAAAGAATAAATATTTTTCCACTTGAATACTCCAAAATACCTGCAGAAATAAAGACTTACGAAAACAAATACTAAGAAAACTACCTGTTTAAGGAATTATAGAAAGATATACAATGAAACTGGGGGATGATGTGTGTAGAAAATGCCCAGGTGGCCTGATGCCAGAGACCTCAACTGAATTTCACTCTGCCACTCAACAGCTCCGAGATAAATTGGTAGTTTAAATGCAAGAGAGTTTGTTGTGTTTATCACTGCATCTCCAGGATCTAGAATCATACCTGACATATCTAGTATGCACTCAATAAATATTATATGTGTTGGAGTTATAAACAGTGTTTAAAGTAAATCATTTAACCTCTCTGAGTTTCTGTATTCTTATCCACGAAAAGTGTTCAATCTAAGCAAAGGAAATGATCCGAGAAACCACAGAAAAAGCGTGTTGTGACCATAAGAAACTCATTCAAGTAGGAATTTGCAACTTCATTGCCAACCTTAAGTGTCCAGGCTTATGAGACACCAAGCTGGGAAAGGATATATCTGGTCCTGGCCAGAAGACAAGGGGAAACCCTTGCTATGACATCCTCTGTCTAAGTTTTAGAGTGACTATTTTCCCCCCAGGTGCGTGTGTCTGGGCTTTCTGGCCTAAGTTTCTGTTATTATTTGACCTTCCAGTCCTTTGGCTTCTGCTGATGTCTGGCCAGCTTTGCTTCTCTACCCTATTTTGACATAAGCCTGTCTTAAAATGTGTGGCCTTTCGTCATCCCATAACTAATCCATTTCTTTCTTGAGCTCCCCTGTTTTAGACAGGTCCACCTTGATCCACTGTTATGAACAGCCCAGTTTGCCACCGCAGCTACTATGATGGTTAGTATTAGGTGTCAACTTGATTGGAATGAAGGATGCCTAGATCAGTGTGTCTGGGAGGGTACTGCCAGAGGAGCTGGATATTTGAGTCAGTGGACTGGGAGAGGAAGCCCCACCCTCATTGTGGGTGGGCACGATCCAACTGGCCGCCAGTGTGGCTGGAACAAACCCCGGCAGAGGAAGGTGAGATGAGTAGCTCGGTCCGAGTCTTCTGGCTTTCATCTTTCTCCCAGGCTGGATGCTTCTGTCTGATCCTCCTGCCCCTGGGCATCAGACTCTAGGTTCTTCGGCTTTGGACTCTGGGACTTGCACCCGTGGCTTGCTGGCTTCTTGAGCTTTCGGCCGCAGAATGAAGGCTGCACTGTTGGGTTCCCTGGTTCTGAGGCTTTCAGACTCGGACTGAGCCACTACCAGCTTCTCTCTTCCCCAGCTTACACAGGGTCCATCATGGGACTTCAGTGTGTCATCACGTGTGCCAGTTATCCCTAATAAATTCCCTGTCATATATACATAGATCCTATTGGGGGATATACACCATGTATACATATAGACACATATCCTCTGGAGAACGCTGACTAATACAGCTATTTCTAAAAGAAAATCTGATTTGCGCCACTTTTCTAACCTTGTTTCTATATGTAGTTCATCCACTAGAAGACTGTGACTATATCCTGTAAACACTCCTGTTTTTTTCTTTCCACATAAATAACTCCACTCAACACTGGATTCTAACAGAGCACCGCAGCTCCTGACTGATATGGGAAGGCGGCAGGGAAGCGCTGGGAGGAGAAGGGGGCGGTCCCTGGCAAGGGCTCCACCCCAGGCCTGTGTCCATGGACCCAGGTGAGAACAGGCATTTCTGTTTTCGTGCCCAAATGTTGCATTTTCCAGACCACCCTGGCCCGCCGTGCTCCCATCCTGTGCCTATAGACACTCTGAGAGCCTAGCGGGCAGACCAGCAAGCGGCTGGCGGTTGCGAGACGCAGAGGGGTGGAGGAACACACCGGCAGACACCAGCAGACGCCGGCAGGCCGTCTATGGCGGGACAACCGGGAGAGAAGAGTCGGGCTGCTCAGCGGAGACCGCCTCTCTTCTGGTTCCCATCCATCTGCTGAGAGAGCTACTTTCGCCATTCAATAAAACTTGGCGTCCGTTCTCCAAGCCCACGTGTGATCCGATTTTTCCTGTACACCAAGGCAAGAACCCCGGGATACAGAAAGCCCTCTGTCCTTGCAGTGAGCCAGAGGGTCTAACTGAGCTGATTGATATAAGCCACCTACAGACAGCAAAATGAAAAGAGCACACTGTGACACGCCCACTGGGGCTCCAGGAGCTGTAAACGTTCACTTCTAGACGCTGCCACGGGGTCGGAGCCTGTGCTCCCCACCACCTGCCCGTCTGCCTGCTCCCCTTACGGGTTTGAGCAGTGAGGCACCGAAGAAGTGAGTCACACCCCCATCGCATGCCCTACGAGGGGGACATAGGAGCTTTTCCTGTTTCATGACCATCCAGTGGAAGGGATGGCTCAGGAGGGTATGGAGATTCCTTTCCTGGAGTTGGGTTGGGAAGGACGTTCCTCAGAGGGTTGCTCATGGAACCACAGATCTATGAAATATTCCTTTATTTAACCAGTTGTGTGTGCTTACCATCTACAAGGCACTGCTTGGCAATGGGGATGAGAGAAAGAGAGTGTATAGAGCCTCTGGTCTTGGAATTTGCAGCACCGTGGGATTAAATGAGAAAGGACTTCTGTGAAAAAAATCGACAAGAGGTGCATGGAGGTCTAAGAAGATAACTTAAGGATGTAAATGGTCAGGGGGCCAGAGACGGCTCCTCTTAGTGCGTGCTGAGTAAGCTGGGAGCTGATGAGATGGTAGGGAGTGGCTGGGTGGGCGTGGCTGGTTGAAGACTCCAGAAGATGGGGCTGTGTTCACAGGCAGGAAGGTGACGGACACACTGGGGAGGAAATGAAAAAGCCAGAGGTGGGGGAGGGGTAGATCCCATTTATCAAGCAGCTAGAAATCATTTCATTGAATTCCACAACAATCCTCGAAGGTAATTATTGTCCCAACTTCAGGGGTCATGAAAGTGAAATTCAGTGAGTTGGAGAGAATTGTTTGAAGTCACATGGCTGCTTAGCAGAGAAGCCAGAATCAAACCCCAGATGCATTAGAGGTTTCTCTGCAATGCTGAGCCTTAGATCAGAATGGAGCATGGAGCACAGGCCTGGAGGAAACAGAATCATGTATTCATTCAAACAGAGTTAAGAGAAAGCATAAATGGTAGAAAGAGTACTGAGGAAGAAGGTGGAAGAGAGTGAGCTGCAGAGTGAGTAAGTCTAAGAGAGTTGGGGTAAAATGTGTAAATCCTAGGCCTCTCAGCATCTGCACATGTGTGGCTGGGGGTTGTGGGAGGAATCAAAGTGTGAGTCATACGGGTAGTAGCTAGGGTGTGGCTCTCCTGCTTTCCTTGATTTTGTTTCTGTTTTTGTTAATAGAAATATAAGGGTAAGGAAAACATTTGCCTTGGACCTGAAGGCTAATTTGGATTTTTTTTAATGAAAGCTATTAAAATCTCTTCAGTCTATTTTGTCTTGCATGCTATTGGTCCAAGCTTACTATCACCTTTTCATAAATGATTAGATTAGTCCAACTGGAACCACAGCCACTCTGATATTACTTGCTAGACTGTTCTTAGTGAAGAGTTGATAAACTATGCTTTCTATTTAGTGTTACTGTATACATTCTTTGAAAAATGGATGAAGCTTTCAAATAATCATATTCAAATGTACTTCTGCTTCTGACATTTCCTTCTAAGTAAGAAGGTAAAAGTCATTTCTCAACAGCAAGGATGGTGCCATAGTAGATATAACATATTTGTAAAATAATTTAAACACTCTTTTGCATACATAGTTTTAAAAATATTTTAAATATTCTTTTTCACATATGGCAAATAACGTGATTGCCGTGTTAAAACAACAATAACAATTATTTGGTAAGTAGCTTATAATTATATTCCAGGAAAAGGGGGAGTTAGAAGATAATCTTCTTAATAACCAGCAATCTGATCTCTGTGCTTGGTACTCAGAGCTCACCTTTTCCTTCTCATCTGCATCTCGTTAAAGATCAAGTAATCCTGATGGGGGACCTCCAACAAAACCTTGCTACTGCCTCCACTGAGGTGAGCTGTGGTCCTCCTTCACTAATAACCTATGAAGAACCAGAACTCAGACACTCTTCTGCAAGCAATGGCTACTGTATTTTCTCAATTATTAGCCATTTCATTTCCAAAATTTTATTAGAAAATTTCTATAAGACATGTTAGGAAGTATTGATAGGAGACCTTAGTGAGAAACTACACTCGCATGATGTAAATTGAGTAGAGACAGCTCAGAGTGCTTTTAACCTGTTCTCATTTTCCAAGGCTCCACAATGATAACCATTCTATAAATACACACCTCTATATTTTGCATGTTGAAATAGGGAAAATGTAGGTATAGGCAGACATTGCCTAAAATATATTCTAAGAAACACTAGCTTGGAGAGATGCCCAGGGATAAAAATGTTCCCAAAATCCAAGTAAATTTGAGTGAGGCCGTGCACATTTTCCCTCTCACGGTACAATAAACCTTAGTGTAAAGACTTAGAGACTTTCAGTATACAGAATCTTGTTTCAATATCTTAACTCAGCTTTTCCCCAATAATTGCTTAAGACTAACAATTTTCATGACAACAATTATTCATAGAGCCTATTTCAGTAGCGCTTTTGTAGGTGAAAATTATGGGCAATTTTCTGATTTTTAAAAATATACTACTGACATTACTTATTTGTCCTTTCAAAAAGATACAAAGCTGAAAAGGATTTTGAAGTCAGGTGTTAATGTGGGGACTGAGGTGCCCATCCATACTCATGGGCATTCACTACGGGCCAATTTCCTTTTATCACCCTTGGCCAAAATTACAGGATTGGAGGATGCACATTGTTAGCCCAGCCCATCCCCCTCGACCTCATTCATGCTGTCACTAGAGTCTTCACAGAGCAATTTCCAGCTTGCTGTCTGTGCTCCATGCCAATGCAAATCCTGCCCGTTTTCAAGGCCCATGATAAATCCCATCTCACTTCAAAGCCTTTCCTGAAGATTTGCTTCCATTTGGCTTAGTTCAATAAACATTTATTAAATGATTAATTCATGTTTCACTCAGAACTGTGAGCCAGAGATATAAAATTGAGAGTGTCTCTGCCCTTAAGAATGTTATAATCTGACAGGGAAGACAGTCACAGCCGCGGGAAAGCCAAAACTCACTCTGGGTAGCACTAGAGGCCTGTCACCATGAGAAAAGGATACAGAAGGCAGCGTAAGCAAGGCTCGTTAGGGTCCAGGTGCTTGTAGCCTTGTGTGCCTTGGATTTACAAAGGCAACTGGGAAACTTAAGTTTCTTAGGATAGACACACACACACACATGCACAAACACACACACACATACACATAATAGGATCTCCAAGGAAACCAATTATATTATATTAAAATACCGGTATCGAAATTTTTTTTAAAAATCAGTAACGTGAGATTTTAAAGTAAGGAATCATATAATTCATGAATGAAATTTAGTAGCGGCTTAAATAACCACAAACATTTTGAAGATGGAAATATTATCTTAGATATGGGTAACAGTTTTAACATGGAATAAAAATATCTCTTATCCATACCGTGGACCGTGTCTCCAGAACCTGTACACTCCTGTGTTCTCTTGGCTATAATCACTGCTAAATTTCACTTTGGAAGCTAGTTAACGTAAAAAAAAGTATTCTTTTCCATTCAAATGTATTGATCCCTGCTAAATTTATCCACAGACTCATTAACATTAAAATCCCTTCAAGTTTGTCCAGCCTGAGGCCCTTGGCCACATGTGGCCCAGGACAGCTTTGAATGTGACCCAACACAAATTCGTACACTTTCTTAAAACATCATGAGATTTATGCAGGTACTTTTTTTCTTTTTTTAGCTCATCAGCTATCATTAGTGTTAGCATATTTTATTTTATTTATTTATTTATTTACTTTTTGAGACGGAGTCTCACTCTGTAGCCCAGGCTGGAGTACAATGGTACAATCTCGGCTCACTGCAACTTCTGCCTCTTGGATTCAAGTGATTTTGCTGCTTCAGCCTCCCAAGTAGCTGGCATTACAGGCACGTACCACCATGCCTGGCTAATTTTTGTATTTTTACTAGAGACAGAAGTTTCACCATGTTGGCCAGGCTGGCCTTGAACTCCTGACCTCAAGTGATCCACCTGCCTCAGCCTCCCAAAGTGCTAGGATTACAGGTATGACTCACCACTCCTGGCCTTGTTAGTGTATTTTATGTGTGGCCCAAGACACTTCTTCCAGTGTGGCTGAGGGAATCTGTGTTAGTCTGTTCTCATGCTACTAATAAAGACATACTTGAGACTGGGTAATTTATAAAGGAAAGAGATTTAATGGACTCACAGTTCCACGTGGCTGGGGAGACCTCACAATCATGGCAGGAGATGAAGGAGGAACAAGGGCACAATTTACATGGCGGCAGGCAAGAGAGCGTGTGCAAGGGAACTACCCTTTATAAAAGCATCAGATCTTGTGAGACTTATTCACTATCACAAGAACAGTACGGGAAAGACCCACCCCTATGATTTGATTACCTTCCAGGAAGTACTTCCAGGAAGTCTCTTCTGCAACACATGGGAATTATGGGAGCTACAATTCAAGATGAAATTTGGGTGGGGACATACCCACACTGTATCAGAATCCAAAAGGCTGGACACCCCTGCCTCAACTTGAAGTGACTCAATAAGCAAAATCTTTACCCAGAATCAAGAGATAGGTTTTGGGAGATGAATACAGTTGTTCTGGTGAGCAGGGGAATTCAGCGCATTCAAGACAAATGAAAGAACAACATTTGGTAAAATAAACACGTCATAGTGTACGTTGTTGTCATATGAATTATACAGGAGAGAGGTGCCTAGTGATGCTCAGAAATAGATAAGAAACAGGCTCAGATGGCTTCTTCTGTCATTGTGAGTTTTTTGGTTCACACTGATGTAGTTCTTCTAACAAAGAAAAGTATATCTATACACACAAATACACATATATGTCATACATGAGATGACTCATATATACATATGTGTATGTATGTGTGTACATATGATATATATGGAAATGTAATTATTTCCCTTATTAGGATATACATTCTTAAAGGCAAGCTTGCATTCTGTGTGTTGTTTGTTTCTCAACAGTGTTCTGCAAATCACAGATATCCAGTAAAGTCTTCTTATATTAAAATCTTCCTTAATGGTCTTCCCAATGACTCATCCTAGGAAATTTGTATCAAAACATGAATTCTTAAAATTATTTTGTAAGCAATTATTCAGATATAAAGGCAAAGATTTATATGCTAAAATGTTCAGTGCACCCGTGAAGCATTGAAAACAAACTGAATGGAATGAAACACAATAAGGAATTATTTAAATAAATTATAATGTAGGCATGTGATAGAACATGGAATATTATATAATCATTAATAGTATAATAAAGAATATTGAAAGCATGGGAATATATTCACAATATTTCTATCTTGTGAAAATAGGTAATAACACAACCTGAAGCCATATTTATACAGACTTGCACACAAATTTAAAATGGTAAACAAATGTAAGTGGTCATTGATTCTTTAGTGAAAGGGCAAATTGTACCTGGGGCTGACAACCCTGAAGTGGTGCTTGAGGCAGCACATTTGTCTTTGGACATTAGTGCATTTCAAAGACATCAGTTTTAAAAAGTCAACCAGTGCTGAGAAACAAAGGAGATTTGGGTTTAGAAGAGGAGTTTGCAAATGAATATGTGTGGAAAATGATAACTAAATTAAGAAAAAGCTTACAGCTGGCCCATATACTTCATTCAGGAAGCACTCAAAATAGATCCCGTGCCATTCTCTGTTTTCCCGTGGTGAGCCCCAGGTAGGGTGATTCAGACTTTCACCTGGGTGACACTGCTTCTTGTTACTGGTGCTCGAAATTGCTGGAAATAGAAACAAATTTGAGTTTGAATGCCTTCACCTTAAGATGTAATGACGGCTGAAATTATTAAACTTGTTACCTGAGAGGTATGGACAAGTGATGGAAGGACAGGTGCATGAAGGCACTGGGTATAAGAAGCAGTACAGGAAAATGCACCAGCGGGAGCAAGCCCAGGAAACGGCAGTTAAGAGTCTTCCCAAGTTTCTCCCACCTGAAGCTGAGACACGGCCAGGTTATATGCTCTGTAGGGGAATTGAGAGGCTGAAAAGAGGTCAGTTTCTCAGCTGGAGAACCAGTTCTACCTTTTAGAATTGGGTTATTTTTCATTTTATAGATTAGAAGGCAGAGAAACAGGAAAGAACCATTAATTATACTTTTGATCTCAGGGTCTAAATACATTAAGAAAAATGTTCACTACAGTGATGCTTACGAGTTAAATAAGAATTGGCATGCTTAATGAGGTCAACTAAAACTTGGAAACCAGAAAGGACAATTGACTTGATCCATATGGGAATCCTTTATTGATATCATGACGATTTTCAAGCCATGAAAAAAATACTAAACATTGCATAGCCTCTGGTGCCTTGGGCCCTTGAACAGCCCTTTCCTTGCAGAGTCCCGTTGTCTCTCCCGACCTCCCTCATCTTTCTTTGCATTCTTCTCTCCTCTTTACCTATGCAGGCTCATACACATCACTATCTAGATTTGGCTTCAACAGGGAACTCCTCCTTGACCCCTCAAGACTGAATTCGGTGTTTCCTTGGGGTTTTCTCATACTACTTCGTGCACGTATCTGTGGAAGTACTTAATGTGCTGTGTATTTTGTCTCTGTTTCCTCCCTCAGGCTGCACTATACCTGCATGAGATGGTTTGTATCCCCTCAGGCTCATCCATCTGCGAGCTGTAGCCATTGGTCCCAGGTCTTGTTCAGACCAATGTCACACAGGCACAACTGGACAACGTCCACTTCACACTTCCATCATGAAGCAAGAAGAGCCATGAGGCAAATGTTTGACCAGTGAGAGGCTGGAGCCAGTAGAAAAATGTGTTTTGCTTTCATCCTCTGATAGACTGTCCTGAGAAAGAGTTGTTTATATAAGCCGTGTTCAGGCATTCCTGTTACATGAATAGATAAGTAATTTAAATGTATGCATGCATATAAGTAAAAAGGTGAAAGAGTCTAAGGAAAGTAGGCATCAGAGAGAGCAGAAGACAATAAACTGCAAACATCAATATTTAATTGTGCAGATTACACAAAGTTTAAGAGACAGAAAGCTTGGTTTATTTTTAGAGTACTGGATTGCTTTTGCTTTTCTGAAAATGTGGACAAATTGGAAAAGGTTCAAACTATAAAGTTAATGATTAAGGAGATGGAAGGATTGGCTTAAAGGAGAGAAAACACATTGTCAGGACCAGAGCAACTCTCAGCTTGACTCTACCTCTGGCTGCGGGAGAGGGTTGTAACTTGAACATACCCCAAGAGTGGGAATACCCTGGAGTGAGAACTAAGTAGCATGAAATAAGGGGGTACAACATAAAAGAAGAGTAATAAAGAGGAAATTATCCCCAAATGGTCAGAGATGGTGTTTCAGCTCCAAAATTTTGGGAGTTAACTTACCAAAGACTTAGAAAAGACAATTTTGAGGAATTGTGTTCTCGTGGAAAGAGGAGATCATCAGGGTTGTCTCTCGATCCTAAATGCTGGAATCCGGCCTTTGAGGCCAGAGCTTGGCATCTGGATGTAGCACTGCAAAATGGCAAGATGAAAGTAGATGAAGAGCATTCACTGGTGCAAAGATTGTGAGTTTAATTTACAGATTATTTGCAACCGAAAAAAAAAAATAAGCAAAGGGCAGAACCAGCTTTGCTGGAAAGAGACTTCCCTAACCAGGAGCCCTGGTTTCTGGCCAAGCTCAATTTGATGTTTGACCTTAAATAAATCATGTCACTTTCCTGAATATTGATTACAAACAAACAACAAACACATCAATAAGAAATACAAAGTTTACCATATAACCTCAAAGGGTTTTTCTAAGTCTAAAATTTTACTTCTCCTTCTTATTATTTTTAAAAATAAAAATGGCCAAACCAAAACCTTTTCTTTAGTCAGACGTGAGCTATGTTTTTCTCATGTTCACATTAAGCTTGACCTAATGTATCTAATCAGCTTCTATGACAGCTGTTTTCCATTTTCTGTTTGCTTGTTTTGCTAAATTTTGAGGTCTTCAAAAAGTCTCCTTTGTGATAATGTAGGAACTTGATATATTCCCCCAGGTTGAATTCAGAAAAATGTCAAAATCTTTGTAAAGGTCTACAACGTGCCTTACGGAATCTGCTCCTGACTTTCTAAGAGCTGATTCCCTGTTTCTCCCCTGCTCATTTATTTGGCTCTAAGAACACTGTCTTCCTTAATTATTCTCTGTCTATCAGGCTGGTTTCCACCTGGTCAATTGGCTTAGACTAGAAAACCACGGCATCCCTAACCTCATGTAGGTCATATCTCGCACCAATGCTCAGCTCCAATTCCCCTTCCTCTGTGTACAGAGCATGTGGGACCCTGCCCACCAGCCTCTCTGCTCTCCTCCCAGGCTCCCTTAGGCTTTCTTCTTTTGAACCTCTAACCTGGATGTCTTATAGCCCTGATTCCAAAACCTCCTCTGTAGATCTTAGCTGCATGGGACACACCTAGGGAGCTTGTGAAGGGCACAATTCTCTTGTGCCTGCTCCCAGAATCTCTGAATAGGTCCAGGTGAGGCTGACACTATGCCTCTTACAGGCTTCCCAGGTATGTTATCATGGGTACTACTGGAGACCCATGGCCCAAAACCCATCATTGGCTTTTAGTTTCTTTGTTTTCATACACTCACCTGGGGAGCCTGCCAGCCTGAGGGCCCCCTGAGACATCCTTCTCCTAAAATTTCTCTGCAGTGACACAAGTAGAGAACCTGCAGGTTGGGATTTTTGTTAATAAATGTTTCAGGCACACAGAACAAAGCGTAGTCTCAGGAGACATTACGGGCAATCAGATTTTGTTGGTTTTTGATTTTGTTTTTTCTTTCAAATGAAGGCAGCTGGGATGAATGAAGGCATGGCGGTGGGCTCTCCCACCAGGATCCAGAAGCCACAGGCCAACTACAGCAGTCCTTCGGCCATCAGGGATGCTCACCATTGTCACAGACGACGGGCATCCTGGCACGGACCTTCACACCATGTCACTCCTGTCTCACCAAGAAGCTTGGAAGGAAATGTCAGCAGGACCATAATTGCTGAGTCCTGGGGACAACAGTGCCACTTCCCAAGAAAATGGGACTGTTTTCAAGCTGTAAAATCCATTGTAAAAGAAATAGCTCTTGGAATGAAGCCCAGTGTGTGAGATTCAGGTTGCGTT
The DNA here is from genome assembly GCF_028885625.2 of Pongo pygmaeus. NCBI lineage: Eukaryota > Metazoa > Chordata > Mammalia > Primates > Hominidae > Pongo > Pongo pygmaeus. Next base: position 128,736,697 of record NC_072385.2, read on the forward strand.
CTGCAGTATTTGCCCACACTGCAAGTCAGCATGCAATTCAAGCTGACGAAATACACTGTAGCCTACACCATCTTTACTGACATCACCATTATTTCTAGGCAATCTCAGATGTGCATGCTGTTCTTTGCCTTAAAGGAAGCCAGATATTAAAAAGAAAAAACAAAACAAAACAAAACAAACAAAAAACCCTAAAGTAAATTTACCAAAACCACTGGTCCAAACAAGCAACAACAATAACAACAACAACAAAATCATGGAAATAAGTATTTTTTTTTTAAAGTATGACTAGCAAAAGCAGTTGGTGCAAATCTCCCCAAAACAGCTTGGGCTGAATGACAGATGTTGCCAATGGCTGACGATAGGATTGAAATCTTACAACAAGTTGTAGGAGGTTTTCAATTTCACTGTGGGCCTGCCGTCCCCAGGCCCCAGCAAAGCCTCCCTAACGAGGCGAGCCCTTGGTCTGGGCAGAGCTCTGCAGGCTCCCAGAGAGCAGCATCCCAGGAGAGAAGCACCAAGCAGGCACAGATGGGGCTTGATGGATTCTAAAAGGAAGGCATTACCTGTCGAAGTCACTGAGCAGCCACAATTATTACAGGTCTCTGGGTTCATTGTCAATTAGAGTGGCAGTTGAAGCCAGCAGCAGCCGTGACAGATGGCTTATCTCCAGCTAGTTGTGCTAATGGGATCGGAGCCAACTCAAATCTTTTCTTCCCTCTGGAAAGGGGGAAAAAAGAGATCCTTATAGTTGTCAATTAGTCAATGTAAAAGGGGAGAAAGCATCATTTCTACAAAGGGGTCATTTATCTGTTTCCTTCTAATCCCTATTTCTAGTTTTTTGAAGTAGAGATTCTGTTTATTTATTACTTGCTTCAAACATGTTTTAGTGGAATGTTCAACCAGGGGGCATTTTATATGGAATCTTTTTTCCTTGTGAACTTACAATATGGTTTTCTCATAATTGAACCATTTCAATCAAGTGGTTTTAATTGGCCAATTTTTTTTTTTTTATGGCTGAAATTTGTGGGCCATTCTCTTAGTTACACAGTACACAGGGCAAAACAAGCAAGGGCTGCTTCTGCACACAGAGACTTATGTGAAATACAGCCCAGAGAATCTGACTAAGCGGCATCAATAAAAACAATCCTTGCAAACGACCACATTTTAAGACCTAATAAGGGTGTAAGCAAGCGCTATGTAGGCAGGGGTGCTGCATCCAACAAGCAGCCTGTATGGTATGGCAGGAACATGGCCTCGGTCTGTGTGAGGGATGCAGCCTGGTCCAAGGGCTTCATGGGAATTGGTTGACCAAGTGGCAAACACTAGTTCACATTGAGCCAGTGACTGCTCTTCCTACAGAAAAGGGACTTTTGGAGCTAAAGATCAGGAAGCTCTTTGCTTTTTGTAGTGGTCATTCGTTGATGACCCTTGGCTCTGGTTGTATGGAGGGCAAGCCCTGCTCACAGTGAGCCTGTCTCTGTGGGACTGCCTTTTTTTCTTCACCCAGGCTCTACTTCCCCACCACACATATGCACACGGACAACGGCTTTCGCATAGTGGTCACATTTCACATACACTGATAGCACTACTTTAAAAAGTTCAGGATGAGATTTGGTTGGAAATAAAGATATCATAGGTGACTTAAAGACAAGAAATAACAAGAAATTAATGAACTTTAATTCCAAATAAGCCAATTTTGAGACAAAACTATCTTTTTTTTCTATGTAGGGAAATTGTAGTAAACCTATGGGCTTTGAGTGAGGAAATGGTAACATGTGAGTCTTATTCCACATGTCATAAACTTATTTTTTATCTATTGTTGAATTTATACCATTATGGAAAGTTTGAAGAATACAGAAAAAATGAAGTAAGAAAAATATCTACACACTCACACAGCATCACACACACACTGTAAAAAAATATTTCTAATTTAAGATAAAATACGTAGCTCTTTCTCAGCTCCTTAGCAGAAGAGCCTGGAGGGATTCTTGGGAAGGCAGCCTGGAAAGGGGTGCCCAACCCCTTCAGTCCTTGCAGATTCCCAGTCTCCTGCAGGTGCATCCACACTCGGCTTCCAGCAACTCCTTGGGGTTGTCACTGGGGTATTCTTACCAGGTCAAGTCCCCAGTAGCTTCTGAACCAGCTCTGAACATAACCAGGCAGGAGTTCCGTGACATGTGGCACAAGATGTGAGGATGGGTCACTGCTTCTTGCTGTTCGGTCACTGACAAGGCCAGCTTCCAGCATGTGGACTGCTTCTGCCAGCTCATCCGAGGCACTGAAGGCAGGGACTCATTCCTGACATGAGGTCAATTCGATTTGATTGGATACACTTGGGGAAAATAATCAAGAAACAAGGAAAAAAAAGCCCTCAAACACAATATCCTGTACCCTGTACTTTGAAATCAGTGCCAAGGCCCTACCTGTCAATATCAGCAAAGACTTCCGTAACTTCATCAGAGTAACTAGACAACAAATTTCTACAGAAAAAAAAGCCAATGGAAAAACAATCAAATGATGGAGACACCTTGCCATCAATTGCAATGACTGAGGTTGCACAGGCTGGAGGCCTTGCAGACCCCTCCCTGCCCAACTGCACTGAAACCATTTCTAACCAGGACCTGGGGCCCTAGGACTTAGCTGGGGAAGATGGAAAGAGAGGGTGGACAGGGCAAAGGGCGGGTCTGGGGTGCCCAAAAGGCATGGTCTCCCATTCTGTCACAAGAAACAAGGAAATCAGCTGTCGGCAGGAGCGGCAACCATGTACCTCATGGGTTGATTCAACCCGATTCCCGCCCTGCTCTTAGAGGGTGTGTTATTTCTTCTAACTACTGAGTGTGGGCTTGATATGAAAGTGTGCGCGCACATACACAGCGCAGAAGGAACCCTGGACAAGTGTCCCCCTCATGCCCCTCCGTGTCTGGGCTTAGATATCTTTTGTAGATTTTTCAATTATTTTAGAGTATTATTTTATTAAAGGGGTCTGTGTTCAATGCATAGCGGAAAAATAATCAAGTGTATACATACATGTTATATATATATGTGTGTGTGTATATATGTATACACTTGAGTATGTGTGTGTATATATGAAATTCTATGCACATAATTTTTCTTTTTTTATTCACTTAATATTATACAACAAGAATTTTCTCACATTCTGAAGATTTTTTGTAGAGATATATTTAGCGGTGCCTAATATTCTAATGTCACTTGCTTGTCACCCAATCATAGGTTGCATCTAGTTTTTCACAAATTTATGTGATTTCTTCATATATGTGTGTCTTTGTGTTTATGTGATTTGCTAAACATAGAAAATTGACATTTTTGCAGAAGCACTCTGTAATCTTAATGTCCTAAACCCTGTCTATTAATAAGTCTAGCAGTTTTTCTCTGACTCAGTATCTCAATTATTGCCCCTAGGTGACTGGATCAGGGAGTCTCTTCCCCAGCAGAAGCCCCAGCCCCAGCTCTGCCTGTCTCTGCTTTAGTATCTGCCACTCAGACCATCCATCCTGGGCTGTGCTGGTCCCTGTCCTTGCATTGTTCCTGGGCAGGCAGCCTGGATTCTGACTCCCAGTGGGTTGTGCCATCATTGGCTGGGTGAAGTTTCTCAGGTTACTCCCTCAGCAGAGGCTCCCAGTGCAGATTTTAGAGGCAGGGACACACCCTGTTGATGAATTTTCTCCCTTTTATTCCATCATCTTCTTCTTTCTCTTCCCTGCATGCCCTGATAGGCTGCTTACTGAACCTTTGTCTCTGGGGTCCTGTTACTGGCCCTTGACTTGGTTTCATATCTGCGTGTCTCTCTGTGTGTGATTTACTAGAGATCTAACAGATGGACATCTCCTTGCTCTAGGAGCTGGTTGTGTAGCAGACAAAAAATGAATATTGCCTCCTTCTTCTCGCCCAGGCCCAATTCTGCACTCCTGCTCTGCATGCCTTATTGTTCCTTGCAAATGTTGCACGGAAAGCTAAAGTTTAGGGGACATTACACTAAACACGTCACATGCGGTATCTCACTTAAATTCCCAACATTATTTTCCCCATTTTACAGAGAAAAAATAAATGGCTATAAGAGACTGAGAATTTGAGAGGAAGTGAAGAAAAGTGTTTTCAAACCCAGTAAACATGAGAGATGAGGCCCTTAACCACATGGCCTCAGGACTCCATGAGGGCAGCTGTGATGTTATTGTAGATGTCTGCCTGTCCCCGCTTATCTCTAATAACGGCATGTGGCCAGGAGAGAGAGCTCTTGACAATCACATTTACCTGTAATCTGTAGTGGGCTTGTTTATTCATCTGTAAATAAGGCCGCCTTTTCCAATGTTGATTAATAATGAGAATGAATGAGAGGGCACAGCATGGGACTTTATGATATAATGCATTTGGATAAATAGTTGCTTTTCATTTACTTAGTGAGCCAGGCATTCAATTAGCCAATGATTTATTCTCTGAATAATAATTTTTTAAAAATGCTTTCAAATGTTCTAGACAATGAGATACAAAACTGACAAAGTCATAGCCTCTGCATTCAAGGACCTTTCTTCATTTCATAGTCAAGAAACTTATGCAAGATCACACCTGGAAAATACTTTCCACACTGGTAGATGGACACATTTATCAGCATAGATAAGTAAAGAATTACAGCAAAATCCTAAAATTTACTGGTGCCCATCATGGGCATAGACCTCTATGTCTGAAATTAAAATATTAGTAAAAGTACAAGTCATTGATATTTTCTTCCAGCAATGTCTTAATATAGAAAGTTCATGGTTTAATATAGAAAGTTCATGGTTCTTTTTAAAATAGATTTTGTTAAAGAGGGGTGGGAGTGCGGTTTAAAATGTCAAGTGTTCTGACCAGTGCAGTGCTCAACAAATGCTCCTGAAAAACGTGTGAAAAGAATGGTCCAATTGTTCTCATAAACATGGACTATATCAAAAGACTTTTAACTTCATCGCTCACCTCCCTTCTTGTGAATATAGAATCAACATCGTCTGATACCTCTTAATGTTACACACACACTGTGTAACAGGGAAAGAGAGACAACTCCCCAACTTACTGGATCCCATTTGTAACTCAGTGGGCAAGTTCCCCAGACTAAATCGTTGGATTTTAAAATTAACACCTTTCCATCAAATTTTCCATTGCTGAAGGCACCTTCTTCCTGTACTGACAAATCTATATCATATTCATAGAAAACTGACCTTGGGTAAGCTAGCAAAGAAATTCACTTTTCATACATTTGTCTGCCTTGATGGATGGAATTCCAAGACTTCCTAGAGTAAAAGAATGTGCAGACATGATTTGCTTTAAGGAATGGATTTACTTAAGCATTAATCATTCCCTTGAGAATTAATCCTTCATCAATTGCTTAAATCCTTTGTAACTATAAAACTCACCCTTCACAAACATTCATGGTCCAGAAACCAACTCTCTGTGAACTTGATTATCCCTGGAGCTAGTGAATGCCTATCTGTACTTTTGGAGATCAAGTCCCCATTCAAGAGTCCAAAACCCTCCAGATTTTCTTATTCCTGGTATTTCTGTTTGAGATGTTAACAGAAAAGAGGAACTGTACCAATGTCCACTTGGGAAAGTTGAGTTCATTTTTCACATTGTGCAACAAAGACATGTATGGTCAAGATTGTGAGGAGAGGCACTGAGAACAAAAGAGATGCCATTAAGAAAGACTCCCAGACCCATCCAGAGGACACTCACCAGGTCATCAGACCACCCAGGAGAGCTGAGATGGTGTATTAGTTCATTCTCACACTGCAAATAAAAACATAATGGAGATTGAGTAGCTTATAAAGGAAAGATACTTAATTGACTCACAGTTAAGCATGGCTGGAGAGGCCTCAGGAAACTTACAATCATGGTGGAAGGGGAAGCAAACATGTCCTTCTTCACATGGTGACAGGAAGGAGAAGTTTCAAGCAAAAAGGAGAAAAGCCCCTTATAAAACTATCAGATCTCATGAGAACTCACTCACTATCATGAGAATACCATGAGGGTCCCCACCCCATAATTCAATTATCTCCCACCAGGTCCCTCTTGCAACACATGGGGATTATGGGAACTACAATTCAAGATGAGATTTGGGTGGGAACACAGCCAAACCGTATCAGGTGTTGTCTTCCCTGTACTAGTAGTGAACATTTTTAGCTGCTTTGCAACACAAAAATGTAGGATTTTTTTCCCTTATTGCCCTCATTTATTATAATGATTTCCCTATGCATTGAAAGAAAATACCAAATTGACCTACATAGGAAGCAGAAGAGAAAATAGGCTTATATAATCAAATTTGGAAAAAGGTCTCTGAAATGAAATAAGGCTCAATAAAAATGACGGGTGTGTTGTTTTTTGATGCTTAACCCCAAATGTGCTATTTCTCATGACAGTTTATGAGACAACCTTGAAATGACTGAAACTTGCTGGGAAAAGAAAGCACCTATGCCACTATCTGAGTGGGTAAGATGTCTATACTGTGCACGCTGTGTACATTCAGGCGTCTGGGAGTGGTGTGTTCCCTGTGACCCACAGTTTCTTCTTGTCTAGAACTAGCAGTCGCAGTTCTTCCTACTCTGTCTGACTAGGAGTCAGGGTTAGATCCAGAGTTCAGATGCAGAGCAGAGTCATGAGTGTGAACATGAGGACCTGCAGGTATCTATGTGCCATATATTCTCATGATTATCCACTGCGTCTTCTCTAATCTACTCTGTGGGAGGATCATTTCTGGTGACCCAGACAGAGAGAAGAAAGGCACGGGTCCTGTCTCCCAGCTCTCTCCACATGCCGCAGATGGATAAACTTGGTCACAGCCGTGCAGCAATCAAAGTCATTGAACCGTGAAGGCAGGAACAGGGATACATGGTCAGACAATCAAGATTCTAGTCCCTGCTCCACTGATGTTACTTCAGAAAAGTAATAGCATCTCCAAGAATGAGCTATATCATTTTCGAAATGAAGATAGTTCCTACCTCAGGGTAGCAGTGAGATGGTCAACAATTGTAATATAGTCTCCAACACATAATGTATGCTTAGTAAAAGGACAGATTGGCTGAAAGAGAATAAATTATGAAGCCATTTTAATATATCTGGTGGGAAAATTACGAAGACTTGAATTAGGACTTTAGAGTGGAGTAGGAATTACAGAGCCACCAAGACATCTGTGTCCGAAAATAGTGGGATAGATTGTTCAGACTGATCTTCCTACAAGAGGATGAAATTAAAATAAAAAATAATTGTAACAATATATTTAAGGGTTAATCAAATAGTAAGGATTTACAGGGCCAAAAAGTGAGAAAAGGCCAATAACCCAGAAATACAAGTTTAAAACTCAAACGTACTTAGGTCTTGAGGGCATTTGGAGAGCAGGAAGAAAGAGCTGTGAAAGTGAGCTGCATTTTTGGAAATGTAGAAAAGCAAGTAGATCAAGTATGAAAATCATGGCTCTCCAAATACCATTTATCTGATAATCTTAATTCACTTTACAGGTGAGAGGAACCACACTTGAGTCAAATCATCAACCAGGCAGAGATAAATGTCCAGGGGAGTTTAAGTCTGAACTTAGATTAAGATGGTTCCAGACCAGAAGTACACTCAGTTATCTGCTAGATGCAACTAGATATACTCTCTGGAGAAAAGTGAAATTATTCTAGCTCACAAATTATGCCTGCACATAATTTTGAAAATGGAATTACAGCACAAAACAAAGATAACTAGTATGCAAGGAAACAGTACACTATGACAAAGAGTTAGAAAAATGAAAGACAAAAGAAACATCCCATTAAGATTTGATATAATAATGATTAGCTACAGGGTACAAAACAAGTGCATTTGCTGTGCTTAAGTAAATAAAAGATACACTTGAAAATATTGGCAGGCAAAAATAAATGTTTTTAAAGGTTAGGGAACATTTCATAAAGAATTTTAAAAAACATCTAGAATTATTTAAAAATATGTAATACACGAAGTTAAGGACTCAACAAGCAATTTAACACCAGTTCAGACAAAGTTAAAGATGATGTCTGCAATGCAGGTGAGAGGAAATTTTCAGAATAAATCATAGTGGCACATAAATACCAAAAATATAGAAGAGAGAGTAAAGAATGTACAGGATAAGTGAGAAGGTGTAACACAGATTTAATTGAAACTTCAAATGATAGTAGAGACATAAAGTGGCAGAGGTTATACTGAAAGAAATATTGGCTAATCATTTTTCAATAAAATAAAAGACTGAAAATTACTCATTAAATAAGACTCCCAAATCCCTACTAAAATGAATTTTTTAAAATCCACTCTTAGAATTACCAGAGTGAAATGGCAGGAAACCGAAGATAACGAGAAAAGTTTAAAAGTAGTCAGAGGGAAAGACAGATTACCTTCAAGGCAGGTAGAGTTAGACCAAAAAAAATTTTTCTAAACAGTGAAAACCAGAAAATAGTTAAATAATATCTTCAGTAGGCTAAAATTAACTGCCAACTTGTAATGTTACTCTGAGACAAAAATAACCTTCATCAATGAAGGCAAAATAAAAATATTTTTAGATAATAAAAAAACAGAAAAATATTCAAATGAAAAAAACTCTTAGAAACCTCTCCTGGAAATTATACATACATACGTACCTATACATAGATATACACACACACAACCCTAGCATATATATAATTTGTGTATATATATACACACATATATATTGTATATATATACACATATAGATTATGTATATATATAATTGTATCTATACACACATATATTGTATATATAGTATACATATATAACTGATATATAATCAATGCTTATTGATTATTGATTATATAGCGTCATTTATTATATATCAATATAATCAATTATATTCCATATATATGAAATATATATTTTATATGTATATGTATAAATAAAACATAAGAATCTGAAAGGGGAAGAGAAGCAAACTCACTGGCTAGAAAACTATGGGCTCAAATGGTAACATGGTGGTCAATTCCCTGGATTATCAATTTGCTTTATACATCTCAGACCTAAATCTGAAGAAGTCAATAACCTGAAAATACCAATAGGTACAGAAAAAAGCCACAAGAAGAGCTTTCTCCTAAAGAACTAGATATAAGGTAGACTAGCAGGACGAAAATCAAACAGATATTAGAATTATCTGACAAACATTTTGAAGTAGCTGGCATAAAAATATTTTAACAAGCAGTGAAGTAGCTGGCATAACCTTGTTTTAATAAGCAGTAAAAAACACACTTGAAACGGGAAAAAAATAGAAAGTGTCATAAAAGCAATAGAAGATATAAAGAAGGAGTAAATGGGAATTATATACTCCAAAAATCACAATTACTGATGTAAAAATGAAACAAAACAAAAACACCTCAATAATACAATGGACTGAAGAGAGGAACAAATCAATGAACTTTAAGGTAAATTAATTGAAATTACCGAATCTGAAACAGGGAGAAAAGGGACTTAGAAAAAATTAAACAGAGCCTCAAAGATGTGTAGAACTCTACAAAAATACAACCTTCATTTTGTCAGAGTCCTGAGAAAAGAGAAGAAAGACAGCAGGGCTGAAAATATACTTGGTAAAAATAACAGCTGCAAAATTGTCAAATTTGTCAAAGATATAAACCTATAGATACAAGCAGATGAGGGAATCCCAAATAGGGAAAACCAAAGAAATACACATCAAGACATATCATAGTCAAACATTTGAAATCTAAAATCTAAAATGTTTTGATTTGAAATCAAAACATTTGAAAACATTATGACAAAAATAATACTACCTATAAAAGGAAAAACAATTTGAATGACAGTAAAATTCTACAAAAACCATGAAAGTCAGAATGAAGTGGCAGAGCATTATGCAAACACTAAAAGAAAATAATAATCAACCCAGGGTCCTATACACAGCAGAAGTATCCTTCAGAAATGAAGCAGTAATTAATACTTCAGTAGATAAAGCAAAACTAAGATAATTTTTTTGCCAACCAACCTACCTTAAAAGAATGGCTAAAAAAAATTTCCTCTACAATAAATTATTATTATTAAAAAAAAGTTCCTTAAAAAGAAATTATTTTAAAAAAGAGTATAGAAACATCAAAAGAAAAGAACATAGTAAGCAAATATATGGTAAATACAATAAGCTTTTCTTCCCCTCTTTTATTTTCTGAATGGTGTTTAATGATTGAAGAAAAAATTATAACACTGATATATTTTTAAATGTATGTTGAGAAAACATTAAGAAAATTATATTATACATAGGAAAGAATAAAGAGATGGAAAATGCAGTAATTATTCCGCACTCAACTCAAACTGGTAAAATGATGATACCAGTAGACTCTAATGTGTATATAATGTAATGCCTAATATTCCAAATATTGTAGATAGAAAGGTTGGAGATATACATGTCATGAAAATACTAAACAACAACAAATAAGGAGTGGCTGTATTATATTGACTTGACAATAGAAGGGACAATCCATAAAAGAAAAAATTTGATATACTAAACTTCATTCAAATTAAGAACTTACACTCTACAACACACTTAAAAAGTTTTCTTTCTTTCTTTCGCTTTCTTTCTTTCTCTTTCTTTCTTTCTTTCTTTCTTTCTTTCTGTCTTTCTTTCCTTCCTTCCTTCTTTCTTTCTTTCTTTTTCTTCTTCTTTTTTTTTTTTTTTTTTGAAACAGAGTCATGCTCTGTTGCCCAGGCTGGAGTGCAGTGGTGCGATCTTAGCTCATTGCCATCTCCACATTCTGGGTTCAAGCGACTCTTCTGCCTGAGCCTCCCAAATAGCTAGGATTACAGGCATGCGACATCACACCTGGGTAATTTTTGTATTTTTAGTAGAGACACAGTTTCATCATGTTGGCCAGGCTGCTCTTGAACACCTGGCCTCATGTGATCTGCCTGCCTCAGCCTCCCAAAGTGCTAAGATTATAGGGATGAGCCACCACACCTGGCCTGTTAATAGTTTTTAAGGACATGCTACAGTTTGGCAGAAAATATTTGCAAACTACATAGCTGACAGAGGGCTAAAATCTACAATACATAAAAAAACTCTCAAAATTCAGCCCGAAAATAAAAGTACAATCTAATTAGAAAAAAAGAAAAAGACAAAAAAAATGGGCCATTTCACTGAAGAGGATCTATATATGATAATAAGCACATGAAAAGATGTGTAATCTTATTAGTCATTACAGAAATGCAAATTAAAACAACAATGAGGTATCACTATGTGGATATGAGAGAGCTTTCATTTGTTTGTTGTTGGTTTTTTTGCTTTTTAAACAAAACTAAACATACAACTACTGTACAGTTCAGCAATAGCACTCCTGGGCATTTATCTAAAAAATGAAAACTTTTGTTCACATAAAAACCTGGACATGGATGTTTCTAGCAGCTTTATTAAAATAGAAATTGGAAACAACATAGATGTCCTTCAATGTGTGGATGGTTAAACAAACTGTGGTATGTCCATACAATGGAATGCTACTCAACATTAAAAGAAACAGACTACTGATACTTGTGATAACTTGGATGTATTTTCTTGAAATTATATTGAGTAAATAAAGTCAATCTACAAAAGGACTTATGTACAATTCCATTTATATAATATGCTTGAAAGAAGAAGAGATGCACTACAGTGGTTAAGAGCAAAACCTCTTGTAAATCTCTCTGAATTCAGACAGATTTAGCTTAAGATGTTTATCCAATCTATATCATTTAACACCTCTGTGACCTTAAACAAGGTTTTAGAATCTAAGCTTCAGGTTATAGACTAAAACCTGTAGAATTAGAAAGCTAACTGATTTTATCTTATTATGGTGTGACAAAAGTAATTGAAATAATTCATGTAAAGTGTGTAACAAAATGACTGACTCTTATGAATAGATGATGTCTTTTACTGATCTCCACTTTTCCAAACTTTTCTTTGACATTTCTCCCTATGTAAGTAAATGGTGCACCTTTCTCCCAATTATAGATGCAAGAAACCAGAGTCGTATTTGTCTTTTATACCTCCCTCACTTTAATATTGAATAAATAACGAAGTACTTTTATTTCTACCTTTTAAGTCAGCCCAACTCCTTTACTCCCTCCTGATTGCCATTTCAGCATCAAAAATACAATCCTATAATCAATCATACCTACATGTTAGCAAACACACCTACTTGTTTCCTCTGTATCTTCTGCCCCACTTCTACCCATTTTTGTGTTTATAATGTGAGTAAGCACTTTTGCATTTTGATATATAAATGTATCACTTTCTGCTTAAAATCCTATCACAGCTTTCCACTGGCCTTTGAGGAAAGTCTAAATCTTCAACACAGCTCTCCAGCAGTTCTCCAGATTATGGTCATGACCTCTTCTTCCAAGTGATCTTGTGTCTGTCTCCTGGCACTGTGCGCTTATTTTGTAAACATGTTTCATCTCCCTTAACTTGGGGCCTTTGTATATGTGATTCCCTCTTCTTGTAAGGCTCTTTATCCTCTCGGAAATACTACTTCTGTTCACAGGTCTTACTGAAATTCTATTTCATATGAAAGTATTTTCCTGCTGTGACCCAAAATATTAAATACAATTGCAGCTATATATTTCCAGAGAACCTTTTAGTTTCCATTTCGCAACCTTTAACCTCCTTATAATACATCGGTTTGTGTTTTTTTTTTTCTTCTGCTTATCCATTTAACTCATAGCTATCATATTTACTTCTGTTTTCTTCATGGGACGTAGCATAAGGTAGGCACATGGCTCATGTACAATACCTTTTTATTAACTTGCTTTTGGATATGTTCTTTGTTAGCCTGGCCTTCCAGGCTCTGCACCATCATTCCCCAAGCTCTACACTTTTAGTCTAAGTTTGCCTTCCCTCCACATCAAATAGGAAGACACACACACACACACACACACACACACACTCTCTCTCTCTCTCTCTTACACATATGTTCCATGTTTAATAACCTTTTTTTTTTTCGAGATGGAGTTTTGCCCTCTTGCCCAGGCTGGATTGCAATGGTGTGATCTTGGCTCACTGCAACCTCTGCCTCCCAGGTTCAAGCCATTTTCCTGCCTCAGCCTCCCAAGTAGCTGGGATTACAGGCACGTGCCACCACCAGGCCTGGATAATTTTGTAGTTCTAATAGAGACGGGGCTTCACCATGTTGACCAGGCTGGTCTTGAACTCCTGACCTCAAGTGATCCACCTGCCTCGGCCTCCCAAAGTGCTGGGATTATAAGTGTCAGCCACCACACCTGGCCAAATAGATATTTTAAATCTAATTTTGCATAGCTCTTCTACTTTATGATTCTGGCAGCTAGTAGCCTTTTGGAGTTGATCCAGCTTTCAAAAACAAATGGTCCTTCTCATAGTCACATATTGCTTCAGAAAATGTTTACTGATACTGATATTATGATGATGATAACTACTATTTATCTATTTTCAAACCACTTTATGGAGGTATGATTGATATATAAAAAGCTGTAGATATTTAATTGATACAGCTCAATGAGGCTGAGCATAAGTATATAATTGCGAAGCCATCGCCACCATCAAAGCCATAAAAATATCAATCATTTCCCACAGTTTCCTCTCATGCCCACAATTAGGGTAATTTCCCTTTATCCATGGGGAATACGTTCCAAGACCCTCAGTGGATGCCTGAAACTATGGGTAGTACCGTAGCCTTATATACGCCTTTTATTTCAACTACATACATTTCTATAATGAAGTTTAATTTATTGATTAGGCACCATAAGATCTTAACAAAAATAGCTAATAATAAAAATAGAACAATTCTAAAAATAAACCGATATAAAAGTTATGTGAATGTGATCTCTCTTTTTCCCTCTCTCTCACTCAAAGTGTCTTATTGTACTGTCCTTGCCCTTCTTGTGATGATGTGAGGAGATGACGCGAAGTGAATGATGTAGGCATTGTGATGCAGCGTTAGGCTATGACTGACTTTCTGACCTTATATCGGAAGGAGGATCATCTGCTTTGGGTGGTCCTGGATCATTGAACCATGTTGATGTTGACAGTTGGATGTCAGGAGCGGACAATGTCAATGGCTGACGGTGGATAGCATATGCAGCTTGGGTACGCTGGAAAAAGGGACGACTCATGTCCCAGGTAGAACAGAGGGGGATGGAACGAGGTTTCATCACGCTACTCAGAACGGCATGTAATTTAAAACTTACAAATGGTTTATTTTTGGAATTTTTTCATTTAATATTTTCATGTCATAGTTGACTATGGGTAGCTGAAGCTGCGGGAAGTGAAACTGCAGAAAAAGGAGGAGTACTATATTCTTCCCATTATTATTATTACACTGGTAAGAACACTAAACATAAGATCTGTCCTCTTAGAAATTTTAAGGAGAAAATACAACATGGTCAGCTATAGGCATGATGCTGTCTAGTAGATCTCTAGAAATTATTGAGCCCCTTTCATGTTCCAGGTTCTGTATTAAGTATTTTATTTATATTTTATTTAAATTCTATAAAGGTTCTTCAAGGAAGAATTTAAAAGAGTACCTTATGTACTTCAGGGATCTGCTGTTTGGCAAATGGTGTGCCATCCCATGTCTACCATAATTGTTTCAGAGAAGGGCAAGTGATCGATTTCTGGACGAGGAGATGTGATGGTTTGTTGTTTAACACTTTCCAGGAAATACATTTCTTTATTAGTAAATGAAAGACACATGAAGAAATAGTCTTGTTATAGTATGCAGCTGTGAAGGATAGATGTTTCATAGAGAGTTTGCCAAGTCAAAGGAATCCACAATGAGGGAAAACACACAGATGGTGGTGGTGGCGGGTGGGGGGAGCTGAAACCATTCTGTTACAGTATTATTTCCCTCATTGTACAGAGAAGGAAATACTCATAATGGAGGTAATTTGCGCAAAATCAAAACGTGACAAAGCTGAGATTGCAAAGTATTTTTTTCAACTCCTAAACCCATGTTTTTTCCACTGAATATTGAAATAACTATTTCTTTTTCAAATTAATACACACTGGAAACAAATTTAGGAGAACATGTGAAGAATTCCACAGTTGTTCTATTAGCATTTTGTTACCTCAAATTCAGGGAGGTGTAACTGAATTGCAGTGGTGAGCTCTGCAATATAATTCTTCGTGAAGGGCATAAACTTCACAGGAATAATTTTTAGAAAAAGCAGTTGAGATTTTTTAGAATCTCATTTCTGATAAGAAACAAAACTTAAAGCCAAAATTTTATAGGCGATGAATGTTTTGGCTGTATCCCAGTACTTATCACTCACCACTTTCATACAGGAATAAATCAGATAATGAAAATTCTGAGAAACTGCCCAGAATCTATAATCTTAATGGCCATTCATTTTCTTACTATTAAGATACATTTCACTTTGTATGGTAAATGTAAAAAATATATCTTTTCTAGTGATGTGGATCCATCTGTTGTCTCCCATGCTGTCAAATTTTTATTCATGGTATTCTGAAAAGTCAGACATTAATACTATTACTCCCTAATGCTTATCCCATGTTTCAAATTATGATACACATTTAGAAAATATAGCTAATTGCTGCGCCAGAGACCTTTGCTTCACCCTGAAAAAGAGAATAAATGATATAACGCTACAATAAAATACTGTTTTTGTTACCAAAGCCAGTTAACAAAATATTCTAGCTTGAAGGGAGTTATTACACATTCCTTCCCCGACCTCACTGCACTCCACCCCAATTCAGAGGCAGCAGTGGTTTAAGAGAAAGACCAAGTATATTACATTCTGGCACAGATTCTAACTCTGTCATATATAAATGGTGTACGTGAAAGTTACTTAACCTTTGATATTTAATAAAAAATTACCAGGCATGCAAAGGAGCGGGACAGTATGACACATAATGAAGAAATAAATGAAGCAGGACCCAGGACTGACACAGATGTTAAAATTAGGTGGCAGAGACACTAGACTTATTCCAATTATATTCCACACTTTTAAAAAGTTGAGATAGGAGATATAAAAAGAACAAAATTGAATATCTAGAGAGAAAAACTACAATGTTTGAAACAAGAAATACATTGGCTGAGATGGCTGGTAGATTAGACATTTCAGAAAAAAAGGTAGAGAATGTGAAAACATGGACAAAGACATTATCTAAAATGAAAAGAAAAAAGATAAAAAAATGAAATTTGTACCTGTGAGCTTTGGACAAACTCCATGTAGCCTAATAGATACATAATTGGTGCCACTGAAGGAGAGGCGAGAGGAGAAAGACAGAAAAATATATTTGAACAGTGGTGACAGAATATTTCCAAATTTATGACAATTGTCTACCCACAGAGCTAGGTAATTCAAGTTACCTCAGGATAAGACTTAGAAAGAAAACCACACTGGGGCACGTTATCATCAAATTGCTCAAAATTGGTGAGAAAACCATCATCGTAAAAAATGAGAGGAACATGCAGTGTTTGGTTTTCTGTTCTTGTGAGAGTTTGCTGAGAATGATGGTTTCCAGCTTCATTCATGTCCCTGCAGAGGATATGAACTCATCCTTTTTTATGGCTGCATAGCATTCCATGGTGTATACGTGCCACATTTTCTTTATCCAGTTTATCATTGATGGACATTTGGGTTAGTATCAAGTCTTTGCTATTGAGAATAGTGCCGCAATAAACATACATGTGCATGTGTCTTGCTAGGGGAGGGCTAGCATTAGGAGAAATATCTAATGTAGGTGATAGGTTGATGGGTACAGCAAACCACTATAGCACGTGTGTACCTATGCAACAAAGCTGCACATTCTGCACATGTAACCCAGAACTTAAAGTACAATAATTAAAAAAATAGTAAAGTTGATGTTTAAAAAAATGAGAGCAACAAAGTTGCAGTAGAAACAAAACAAAGTCAAGACGACAGCAGGTTTCTCATTAGAAACAACGTATGAGGAAAAACAGTGGGGCAGCACCTGTAAAGTGGGGGAAGGAAAATTTTGTCAACCTAAAATTCTATACAGAGCAACAGTACACATAATAAGAGTTCCAGAAAGAGAGGACAGAGGAAAAACAAACCAAAACAAGCAAACAAACAAACAAACAAAAAACAGAAAAGTGTTTGAAGAAACACAGGATTTTTCTCGACTAAAGACCTTTTGGTTTTTGGTAATTTTTTTGTTAAATTCCACACATCTAAAAAAGTTGATATTGACTTTTCCCACTATTTTTCTCATTGCTTTTATAAAGGAAAAGATTTTAAAATATCTTTGCACTGCCACTGGAATAGAGCTATATTTTTGCTATGTTGCCTACATAAAGAATCTGATTTTTACAAAGCTATAATAACTAAATGTGCATTTGCAATAATAAGATATCCTTTAAAATAGACTGCTGAAGGGGAGAAAAATAATCTTTCTTAAGCTGTCATATGTGCTGTGAATAATGTACATATGCACAAAAGGGCAACTTGTGGTCTCCTTGGAGTTAAAAGAAGAATTACTGGAATGAAGCCTGGTTTGGAATGTAACTTTTGCTCTCATTTTGAGTTAGATTTGTTTACTTTGTGTGTGTGTGTGTGTGTGTGTGTGCGTGTGTGTATTTGTATGTGTTCTTATGGCCTTGATATCCAAATTTCTCATAGCATTAGGGATTTCTTTTCCTTTTCTGGACTAATTAGATTATTTTATAGTACTTACAGAATTGTTCTTTACTGGTGGTAGAATAAATCATTGGAAATATACAGCAATTTTATGTATGAGATATAGAAATGGTGATTTTTTTCAAGATCACATTACTTATTAGCAGAGTGAGAACTAATATGTGATTTTTAGTATCTAAATGTAGAACTTGATGGAGGTAATTTGTTATCATTATCTTTATGCGTGCAATATGATTCTTATTACATCAAAATACTCGAGCCAACAGTAGCAGATTTTAGAATTTGAGAAAACATGACTATTTTTGTAATACTTCTGAATTTGTAATTTCTTACTATAGGTTTTAATTTTTCCAAAGATTAATATTTCCAAATATTTAATATTTCCAAAGAGCCACATCTTTGCAGGTCCACAGTGTTTGAGCTAAAATAATGTCCTTGTTTTCTTTGTTCTTTGACCAGGTGAAATCTTATATGACTTTAGAAGTGTCCTTAAATTTCAGGACAGGTGGTACCTCTTTCCTCAGGAGATTCTGGAATCCAGACGGCTGTTTAGAGGTGAGAACACCAGGGCAGAGGTTTTGCACCTGCATTTGGGAACCTGTGGTAGACGCCCATCTTAAAACTCTATAGAGACTTACCCCTTTCAAAGCACTTGCCCTTGAGCTGATTTCTGCTTCTCTGATGTTGTCAGCTTTCCCCAGGCAAATGCTGCCCAGCTCTGGATTGGGAGAAATTTTATTGTTTATAATTAATCAAGGACAAACATGTCCTTGTTTTTGCTTGTCTATTCAGTGATTCCAAAGGGGAGAAACTCATAATTAATGTAACTTATTGACTCTGTTCAATTAAAACCAAAGAGCAGCAGAGGTGAAAAAGAAAGGCATTGCCTCCCAGGAAGACAAATAATAATTCTTACTTATTATTAAACTTAAGAAGAATTATAATGTTGTAGAAAGTCTGTCTAAGATAATAGTTTTATCAGCATTCAAGTGACACTGAGAAGCCTGGTTCTCACGACTGAAAATAAAAGGCTAATAAAACTTCCAACTGCTTACTACTAGTTGGATATATTGAATCTTCCACTGATCCTTTTGGATACTCCCCCAGAGGAAGTTTCCTTCTTCATACAGGTCTGGTGGGTCATCAACATCTCTTGTAGGAGAACATGCATGAGTGCTGACTCCATAGAGGTTCTAATTCCAATGGTCTGGGAAGCGCCCCTGCCTGCCCCATAGAAAACCTCCCAGTAATTATGAATTACAAGCAGGCTGAGAACTGCTGAAGCCAGTGTTTACTGAAAGAGGCATCTTTAATAACGGCAGCAAGATGAGTCAGATAAATACTTGAATCTTAGTTTATCAATTTTTTTCCATAAATATGGAGCACTCAGTAAGTGCCAGGCTAAATGCATGACTGATGATAGAATCTGTGAACAAGATAGACATTGTCCCTAACTAATGGACTTTGGTTCTTACTGGCTTGGCGGTGTTTGGCAATGCCATAGCTTCAGTTTAATTATGTATAGAGATGATGATATTCATCATATAAGATTGTGTGGGGATTGAGCAATCTAACGTGTGCAAAATGCCTGGTGTAAAAAAGAACTCTATGAAACATAACCCTCACCATTCCCATACACACGTATATAATGGCAGCTTTTGCTCTACTTACATAGCCAACTATGTAAGTATGTCTAATTAGAATTGGTAACCTAGAGAAGGTTCGATCTAACAGGTGGACAACCTGCTGATTAGGAGACAGATAAAGTTAGGAACATAGAGATTCATATTGTCATTCTAGTTTGAGCATAGCAATAATAAAATTTCTGTTTATCAAATGCACATGTTGTGAAAGGAGCTTTATATACATTGTCTGAATTCTCAAATCAGCCTCAAAAGTTAGATATTACTATAATGATTACTATGATGAAACTGAATCTCAGAGACTGGGTAACCTGTGTCAGGATATGTGGGATATATAGTTAGCTAAAGAGAGAACTGGACTCACAAGCTACTTCTCTAGGACTCCAGAGTCTGTGTGCACGGAGCAACACCGTGTTGCCTCTGAGTTGTAAAGCATTGAGCTAGCGATTCCTCCTCTGTGACTTGGGTTCCCATCTGCCAAGTCAGAAAATAATAGCTCCCCAACATTATCTATTTGATGTGTAGAGAGTTCAATGTAACACACATTACATAAAAGTTGTAATGTGTTTTAGAAATGCAGCTTTTTCTAAAGACTGCCTATTTTTTTAATTTTTAAAAACTTATTTGAGACAGGATCTCACTCTGTCACCCAGGGTGGATCTGCCGGGCTCAAGTGATCTTCCCACCTCAGCCTCATGAGTAGCTGGGACTACAGGTGTATGCCAGCACACCTGGCTAGTTTTTAAATATTTCATAGAGATAGGGTTTCTCTGTGTTGCCCAGGCTGGTCTTGAACTCCTGTACTCAAGCAGTCTTCCCATCTCAGCCTCCCAAAGTGCTGGGACTGCAGGCGTGAGCCACCTTGCCCAGCCTACTTTGTAATTTTTCTTTTTATATCAGGCTGTGATCTCCCAACCACAGTTGAATCCGTAATTTGATTAATTTAACCACAAACAGTTCCTCCAAAGTAACCTATATGATGGCGAGAGACAATTTTGGGTTCAGTGCTAACATTTGGACAAAACAGCATTCTGGATTTTAGTATTTCCCCTTCTGAGGAAGAGAAATCCATTTGCTGAAATGGATTCACTTCAACTCTGAAGATGACATTTCTCATTAAGGTAGATTTATCTACACAGAAACGTGGCTAATAGCACTTCGCAGGAACGTGGCATTGAGGAGCTTGCCATGAGAATCACCCCAACTGGGAGGCAAGGTCTGGCAGATCACCAGATCCTATGGCTCTGAGGCTAATCTCGGGGACCTATAGCCTGCTGCCGCTATCCTGGACCAGGCAGAGATGGGAAGAGTCTCCCTCCATGCTGCAGGCAGCAGCGTGCTTCATTCTGTACTTTATTTTCAGGAAGGAGACTAGAGCTTGATACCTTATCTGTTTTGTGTGTTTCTCCACCCCCCTTTTAAAGGCAATACATTTCTCATTGCTTCAAATCAATTTTTTTTAATTAGATAGTAAAGAAAGAATGAAACTACTTTACTTGGTAAATCTCATTCATTCACTGATTCATTAAAATTTTATTGAGGTCTTTTGTCTCTGATGCTATATGAGGTGCTCTGAAATGCTTTGGTCTTGTAAGATAGTTCTCAATGATATATATATATATATTTTAATTTATTATTATTATTATTATTATTATACTTTAGGTTTTATGGTACATGTGCGCAATGTGCAGGTAAGTTACATATGTATACATGTGCCATGCTGGTGCGCTGCACCCACTAACTCGTCATCTAGCATTAGGTATATCTCCCAATGCTATCCCTCCCCCCTCCCCCCACCCCACAACAGTCCCCAAAGTGTGATGTTCACCTTCCTGTGTCCATATGTTCTCATTGTTCGATTCCCACCTATGAGTGAGAATATGCGGTGTTTGGTTTTTTGTTCTTGTGATAGTTTACTGAGAATGATGATTTCCAATTTCATCCATGTCCCTACAAAGGACATGAACTCATCATTTTTTATGGCTGCATAGTATTCCATGGTGTATATGTGCCACATTTTCTTAATCCAGTCTATCATTGTTGGACATTTGGGTTGGTTCCAAGTCTTTGCTATTGTGAATAATGCCACAATAAACATATGTGTGCATGTGTCTTTATAGCAGCATGATTTATAGTCCTTTGGGTATATACCCAGTAATGGGATGGCTGGGTCGAATGGAATTTCTAGTTCTAGATCCCTGAGGAATCGCCACACTGACTTCCACAATGGTTGAACTAGTTTACAGTCCCACCAACAGTGTAAAAGTGTTCCTATTTCTCCACATCCTCTCCAGCACCTGTTGTTTCCTGACTTTTTAATGATTGCCATTCTAACTGGTGTGAGATGGTATCTCATTGTGGTTTTGATTTGCATTTCTCTGATGGCCAGTGATGGTGAGCATTTTTTCATGTGTTTTTTGGCTGCATAAATGTCTTCTTTTGAGAAGTGTCTGTTCATGTCCTTTGCCCACTTTTTGATGGGGTTGTTTGTTTTTTTCTTGTAAATTTGTTGGAGTTCATTGTAGATTCTGGATAAAAAGAGCCTGCATCGCCAAGTCAATCCTAAGCCAAAAGAACAAAGCTGGAGGCATCACACTACCTGACTTCAAACTATACTACAAGGCTACAGTAACCAAAACAGCATGGTACTGGTACCAAAACAGAGATATAGATCAATGGAACAGAACAGAGCCATCAGAAATAATGCCACATATCTACAACTATCTGATCTTTGACAAACCTGAGAAAAACAAGAAATGGGGAAAGGATTCCCTATTTAATAAATGATGCTGGGAAAACTGGCTAGCCATATGTAGAAAGCTGAAACTGGATCCCTTCCTTACACCTTATACAAAAATCAATTCAAGATGGATTAAAGACTTAAATATTAGACCTAAAACCATAAAAACCCTAGAAGAAAACCTAGGCATTACCATTCAGGACATAGGCATGGGCGAGGACTTCATGTCTAAAACACCAAAAGCAATGGCAACAAAAGCCAAAATTGATAAATGGGATCTAATTAAACTAAAGAGCTTCTGCACAGCAAAAGAAACTACCATCAGAGTGAACAGGCAACCTACAAAATGGGAGAAAATTTTCGCAACCTACTCATCTGACAAAGGGCTCAGTGATATATTTACCTCAACAATTAAGCTGTCCTGGATGAAAAGCTTAACCTTGTATAGGGTGGTAATTGGCTTTCCACAAGATGGTGTTGTTGATTTCTCAGGAAACAGTAAATAGAGGCACAGAAAGCCCTTCTGGCTTGTAAAGCTCTGTGCTTCTGTCTAGTAAACTCTGATTCCTCACAAGCATCCACAGGACCATTAATCTCACATCAAATGGAGAAATTAACACCAGGAAAAGCAAGCTAAATCCCCACCCCCAAAACCCTCAAAACCCCAACATCAAAATGAGCATTGAATATTCAATGTTTTATGAAGAAATCGCAGGAAATTAAAGCAGCCTGAAGCTCATGAGTCAGAGGAGACCAAACATGAATGCGTCTGTTTGGTGGGATGGCTGGGCGCCGGGCTGTATGCGTATTCCTAGCACCTGAAGTCAGAGCGGCAGCTGGAATGAAATCTGCCAGAAAGCCTGGGTGAGTGGAGTCTAATTGGGGTAAACCACCCTTTGCCCACTACAGTCTTCAGAAGTGACGAAAAAGGAGAAAGTAATATTAAAACCGTCTCCCTTGAATGCTTAATATTTCCAGGCCATGCATGACTTATGTTTCCAGACATACTGTGCCAAACTCCATACTGAATGCCAAAATTGCTTAATACATTTTCTTAGAGTGAACATTTCCTTCTTTCCTCTTTCTGGTTATCTTTAAGAACACTGGGGATGCATGATTCCTGATGTGAAAAACAAACAGGGAATATAATGGCTGCTGTTGTATCGCTCCTGACGGGGCCATGGATCGGGAGCCAGCACATCCGGGTTATGGTCCCACTGGCTGCATCTTGGAGTTTGTAGCTTGGTAGGTTCATTTGTCTTTGAGTTTCATATTCCTCATCCGATGAATCAGATTAGATCAGATCTGTTCCCAGACTTGCAATCTAAGGGCTTGCAGGTGAAACAAAGTGCATTCTCATGCTATTTTCAATATTTCAAGAGGCCTGAGAAATAGCTGAAATAGAATAAGATTGCAAAGAGAAGTAAACAGCATGTTATCTTTGCTTTTGCCTAGAATGTTTGTAGCTCAATGAGAGAAACACTATATCTGGTGGTCCTCTACTATATATTAAGCACTGTATATATAAATCAAATAGAATTCTTATGAGAGTCACCATTTTACAAATAGGGAGTTTGAGGCCAAGAGAGGTGAAGTGACTCGCTGAAGATTGGTGCCTGGCACAGCTCCTGCCTGTGCTGGGGCCACAGGGATACTGGTGGAGGCTACAGGGCCATCTGGGGAGCGGGCAAGAGCTGAGCTCTCCTGGATCTGGCTCCTGGACTGAGTCTCCCAGGCTCATCACCACAATACACCTTAGGCTCAGAAGAAGCTTAAGTTGGCAGCCATCTCCTTTTTTAAAAGAATTATAAACCCAAATTATTACTTAATAAGTTCTGTCTGCTTCATAAGTAAACATTGTCATGCCATGAGGGGTTGTGAGCATAAGAGGATAACAGATTCTTGGGCTGATAAGATCACATCATCCAAACTGAATGATTTCTAAGATTCATTATCTTCATGTCTGGCTCTGAGATTCCAAAATTCCATGACTCTGGTCAAAGTCAGCCAAGCATGGAGTTGTTCCCTCATCTCCAATACACTCTTATTTCCTTTGCTGCCTTTTCCCCTGGGATTCTACTTCAAGGCTGTGATGTTTTGGAGGTTGCTAAGTTAAGTGACAAATGATAGCATAACCATGGAATACATATTCAAATATATTAAGTACCCTACTTCCTAGCAAAGTAAATTTTGTCTCTAATAAAGTGTCTTTTTTTCTTCAAAAGATAAAACAAGTCATTGACGCCACTGATGCTGGTGAAGGCTAGGCTGCACCAGAGTTTAATTTTGAGGTGTTGGTACTTTGAATTTACCAATTCAGAGATGTGTCAAGTTATGCTGAAGTTAAATTCGGTTTGTCTTACTTTGATGTACCTTTAATTTCAGTAACAGTGTGGATTGAAACTGAGGTTCAGAGAACCCACATTTCCTTCTCAGACTTCCTTGAGAAGATGACACTTCAAAAACGTGATTAAAATATATAAAAGTTGCTAATTCTTATTCCTAAGGGTGGGGGAGTGCAAAAGGGTGAGGATTTTCTTGTATTCAGTGAATCAGCTTGAATTTGTAAGCTCTGTTTTCCACGGCTTGGAACTGGAAACCATTCTAATGTTGGAGACCATCCTGTGCAGGGTACAGGACACTGCTGGAACAGGCTGAGAGCCGGCATGAATAAGGCAGCTAGACATGGCCCTGGGGTGCACATCTAGAGTGGAAATTGTTCAGGTGTCAAGCATGAAGGATCATTAATTTTTGTGTTGCCATTCGGAGTCTACAATTAGAGAATTTCCAAAATGCATAAATGAATTTGTGTTTTAAGTGTTAGTATTTTCCTTCTGAACCCCAAATAACATTTTCCAGGGTTCTATATTAAAGATTGTACTAATCTGTTCCCATGCTGCTGATAAAGACATACCCTAGACTGGGCAATTTACAAAAGGAAGAGGTTTAATGCCTTCATAGTTCCGCGTGGCTGGGGATGCCTCACAATCACGGCAGAAGATAAAAGACACGTCTCACTTGGCAGCAGACAAGAGAAGAGGGCTTGTTCAAGGATACTCCCGTTTTTAAAACCATCAGATCTCATGAGACTTACTCACTATCAAGAGAACAGCAAGAGAAAGACCCGCCCCCATAATTCAATTATGTCCCACCAGGTCCCTCCCGCAACACGTAGGAATTCAAGATGAGATTTGGGTGGGGACACAGCCAAACCATATCAAAGATCAGTTTTGAAATATGAACACTTTCTGCATGGAAACATGTATGTAGCTTAAACATAGTCATTTAAAGTGGAACAGAAGAAAACCTGAATTATCACTGTGAAATTTCAGGAGGTCTCTGGGCCTGAAGGTGAAACCAGAACAAAAAGACAGAACTTTGGGTCAAGGTAATAAGCATCAAGGACTTTACAGAGACCTCCTGGGGAGATGTAGTGACATGTCTTTTCTATGAAACTTGAGAATTGTTCAAAGTTAAGCAGCAGGATCATTTGCATTTCTATACAAAAGGACATTTGTGGGTCCAGTCCTAAGTGAAGTAACTTAGGAATGGAAAACCAGACATCATGAGTGAGTATGTTCTCACTCATAAGTGAGAGCTCAGCTACAATTTCTCATTTTCTAATGTCACTGATCATCTTTCTCTAAACCAACAAACAGCAAAAGTATTGCTTACCAGTTCTCTTTTCATTGTGATGAAATGTAAATTCCTCCAGTAGGAAGTGGACAGAATCGTTTTCTTGCCTGACGCACTTTACTTTCCCTCTTACCTGTGAAATCAGAAGAGAATGTTGATTGGAGGGAAAGTGGAAGGAATCATAGCCGATGGTGAAGAGAACCTCTTGCCACGAAGCTGCCCAAGCAAGGGAAGGTAGGCAGACAATAAAGGTTGAACACACGAGGGTCACAGCCTGGAGAACAAGTAGATATCAGGCCCTTCATTAATTTGCTCTCTCATACAGTGCATTGCCTAGAACAGATGAGCCTCAGTCTGTGGCCTAGAACCGATGAGCCTCAGTCTGTGGCAGTTGCAAGATAAAGACCTGAAGTAGGCACCATGGCGTGGTCCATTGCTCAAGGAGATATAATGGGAAAAGGGGATTGCCCCAAGTATCAACAGGGCTGTCTTGGGCTGGCACTTGTTGTTCAGCAGTAGCTTTCCCATTGACCCAATCATGTGAGTTTAGGCAGTTGTAATGAAAAAGCTAAGGTTGGGCAATTACCATCCTCCTATATCAAGAAACCTTTACACACTTCTGAAACCCAGGTACTTGATTTAAGTTATTTTCTCAGAAGCTATATTGGCTTTACACAAATTCATTAAGTAATACTCCCTAGAGTTCATAATTTGGTGTGACTCTACACATGGATGTAGAAGGAAAGATTAAGTTACGCCTGAAGTATTGACTTCTCTGTCCTTGGAGACAGCCAGCTCCCTCTGCTGACCTGGTGCTCAATAAAAATACTATAATTTGTTTATGTGCACCAGGGTGTGGTAAGTTTGGGAAATCATGTCTTTCACGACCAGCAAGGGCAGGCATTGAGAAATACTGGCCACTGATGGGTATGCAGTTTGTGGTCATGGGACTGGGAAAGCTAAGATTCCTGGCACTTGCCAAGGCTGAGTAGATTTGTGCCTTCGGTACTCAAGGCTCTCATCAGAGACAGAACGCTGTATAATCTATCCGTCAGGCAGAAAATGAACTCCTTCTCCATGTTTTGCTGACAATATGTTATTTTCTCTCTGCCATTCTAGAGGCTTATGTTCCTCTTTGAGCTAACTTTTCTGCAGGTTTTCTTTCTTGCATGTAATGTTAGCAAATTTGAATATGCTTTCATCAAAGAGTCTCATTCACAGGGTAGATCTATGTATGCAGGGTTTATCTCCTGAAATGGATCAGTATGAATTAGATATGGGTGGGAGAAGCTGATAAGAAAATGCTCTCAGCTGGGGGAAACGTGGCTGTTAAGCAGCTTCCAAACCGATTTACTCCAGTAACCCAAGCTCTTGCCAGCACGATGGCTGGGACCAACACCTCTGACTTCAGAAAAATACATGCATATTCGGGAACACTGAAGCATATAGGATGTGATCTATATCTAAAATTAATACTGGAAGTGAATAGTTAGATCTTGATACTGAAGACATTGATGAAGCAACTGCAAATACATCTTCTAAGTACAGAGAAATCAATGAGAAGCCGGTTTAGGCTTTTAATCTGCACCTCACACTGGGATGCATTGTGGAGTCCCTCTTGAAGCTGACAAGAATTAGAGCAGTTCTATGAATTACTAATAACTAACCACGATCAAAGCTGGGGTGATTTGGAGTATAATTTGTCCCTCTTACTGAGAAATTTTATAAATATTCTGGATAAAGACATCTATTCTATGTAATGGAAAAGATGTTTTAATTAACTTTCATATATATTATTTGATTCTAAAATTCTTGCTATTCAACAAAGTACAGGGAGAAATTTAATAAAGGCTGGCATATTATATATATATATATCCTTTTAAAGCATTTTAAAACTATTTGATATGAAGACAAGGCATTTTTCTGTTTCTGCAAGAAGCAATAATAAAAATTGTTTAAGTTTAAATTTAACATTCAGAAAGGTTTATAAGATACCCAGATAGGGTAACTAT
This sequence comes from Pongo pygmaeus, assembly GCF_028885625.2. Taxonomy (NCBI): domain Eukaryota; kingdom Metazoa; phylum Chordata; class Mammalia; order Primates; family Hominidae; genus Pongo; species Pongo pygmaeus. Next base: position 128,764,359 of record NC_072385.2, read on the forward strand.
TTCCAATTACAGAAACTTAGGACTGGGGTATAATGTGCGTTGCCCAAATTAAAGAAAACAGTGCTAGGAGGGGTCTGCATTAGTCAGAGCTCTCCAGAAAAAGCAAATCAACAAGACATACAAATATATGGAGCTATAGAGAAAGAAATCTACTGTAAGGGATAGACTTGTGCACTTATGGAGGCTGAGAAGTCCCATGATCTGCCATCTGCAAACCGGAGGCCCAGGAAAGCCAGTGGTGGAGTTCTTGTCTAAACCCAGAGTTCTGAGAACCAGGAACACTGAAGCCCAAGGGCAAGAGAAGATGGATGTCCCAGCTCAGGGCGAGCATTTACTCTTCTACACATTTTTATTCTATTCCAGCCCTTGATGTATTTTATGATGCCTACTTATATTGGCAAGGTCAATGGTCTTTACTCCATTTACTCATTAAAATACCAGTCTCTTCCAGAAACACCCTCACAGGTACCTTCAGTAATAATGTCTTATCAGCTATCTGGGCATTCCATGACATGATCCAGTCAAGTTGACACACAGAGCTGACCATCAAAGGGCCCTTGCCACCCAAGTCACTTTCCAAGCTTCAGCAGGAAGGCAAACTGCTGCATGGTATCCAGGGAATCCTTCCCACCAAGCCACTGCCCTCATGATTGTCCTGTGTCTTGTTTACTGCCCTATTATTGCCTTTGTCATCTTCCATTCAAGAAAAAATACTATGTTTATTTGTGAAGCAATGTGTTCCTATCAAAAGAGTTCTAGACTCTCTTTTTGTGCGGTGTTTAACAGAGGCCTAGCTATGTGTGTGGACATGGAGGAGCAATGCAAGCTGACATCTTCACATTGAATGAGAATAGGCTGGACCCACCTCAGCCGCATGTCTCTGGCCTGGATGATGCAGCTCAAGTAATTCCTGACTCACACTTGGCATGAACAGCCAGTGTGGCAGGAAGAGCTCCATGAGCTGGCATGAACAGCTTCAAAAAGTCTTCAGCTCCACTCCAAGGAGGTTGGAACCGGTGATCTCCCTCACTACGTGCAGAAAGTGAGGAGGAGGTGCACCTTGGAGCTCTGCCCTTGCCTCTGAAGAAGCATCCACAGGATGGGAGCGTCCCTCAGAGTGGACCCAGGGTCCAGGCCTTCTGAACAGTGTCTCCATTAGCTTATCATCCTCTGATGACCTGCCTGTCCTCCACTGGCCTTAAGCACATTAGAAGGCATTGTTTCATTAGGGGTATTTTTTAAATAGAAGAGCAGGCACCAGCTCATGTGCTGATGTAAATTATAAAATATAAAATCAGGACACAGTTAAAGACCAGAGCAAGTCCCACATAATCTTTCATCTTTGGCAGCCGTATCAACCCAATTTAGATTGCCTTGTATATAGTTGATGACAAATACCTGTATGTAGTCTATGATTTGCTGTGGAAGTGTACCGTGCTAGACCCTCTGACACTGAGGGGCAGGTTTGGGGTCAGCTGGCAGGACTCAGTTCTGTGGTCTCATCATTTGCTCAGTTTGGCCAGGAGCTGTCTTACATGGATCAGTGTTCTTGTAAAAACATTTTTTTAATAATTCAAATAATCACTCCTGCATAAATAAATACATAACACTCTTCCAGTCTGTAAAGATTTTGTAATTTATTGGCAGAGATGAAGACAAATTCCCAAATTAAAAAAAAAAAATGCAAGCATCCCAGAGGACAAATACCCTAAGAGTGATTCAAAACCACCACTACCGCATGAACCCGGGAGGCGGAGCTTGCAGTGAGCCGAGATTGCGCCACTGTACTCCAGCCTGGGCGATACAGCGAGACTCCATCTCAAAAAAACAAACAAACAAACAAACACCACCACAACAAAAATACTCAGAAGCGAGTGAGGTTATGCTCAGCTTAAGGTTCCAGAAAACCTTCTTGGAGTGAGGAGGCACTGGTGGGAAGGCATGGACACAGCCTCCTGAGAGGGGGCTGAGGCCATGGTCAGAGGCTTTGCAGAGCAGACAGGATGTGAGCAGCAGTTCAGAGGACAGGGAGGCTTGGCAGGAGTTCCACAAACATAATGTCTCTGCCTCTGGTTTGGCTCAAGATCTGCAAATATCTAAGGATAAAATGGGAGGGCAACCAGGGAAGTTGGAACAGGAGAGTGTTGGATGTCTGCTTGAGCAGTGTTTGCTTTTCAAGTGTTTGGGGTAAAGATGAATGCTATAGTTTGAATGTGTCAGCCACAGTTCAAGTGTGGAGAACTTAATCTCCAGTGTAACAGTGCTGAGAGGTGGGACCCTTAAGAGGAGATGAGGCTTCGAGGGCTCTGCCTCATCAATGGACCAGTGTTATTGCGGGAGTCAATTCCTGATAAAAGTGAGTTTGGCTGCCTCTTGCCTGCACTTGCTCTCTGAGTGCTTGTTTGCCCATTTGTCCTCCACCATGAGACGATGCGGCATAGGGCCCCTGCCGGGTGCCAGCACCTTGATCTTGCACTGCCCAGCCTCCAGGGCCAGGAGGAATAGACTTCTGTTCTTTATGAATTAGTCTGTGACATTCTGTTGTGGCAGCACAAAATGGAGTAAGATAGTGAAATAAAGATTCTTGTTAATGGAAGGTTTAGAGAGCAAATGAAATGTCTTCCAGTAAACAAATTCAATACTTTTTTTGAGTAAACAATAAAAGTGTGTGTGTTTGCCATACTGACCTGCCCCACTTTTCAGGCTTGTTATGACTGACCTCAGTTAGAAAGGGAAGCATGAGCTTACAATCTTGGTGTCTGCAGATAGTGGGACATGTCCACATAACAGACCCATCTTACAGCTTTGATGGACTTGCCAACTAGAGAATGAACCAGATATATGGTTCGTCCTCCTCACAGGCACCGGGCAGTCAGGGAGAAATGTGGAATTCTAGTTCCATGCTATGTGGCTGTTCATAAATATTCCATGTTCACTGGACTTCAAATTCCACATTCATAAGTAAGAGCATGAAACATGTCATCGAAGATTCTCGTAGGCTGAGAATTGACAATGTTAATAAAAAAATTAGACATGTCAGTGTTATCAGACTTTAAAAAATTTAATAAAATTTAATAAATATAAAAATAAATTTAACTGTGTTTTAATTTAATTGTTAACTCAATTTTTAGCAAATATTTTTTGAAGAGGTGCTATTGGCCAGACAATGTGTTAAAAATGAAATATAAAGACAATGAAACTATTTCCTGCTTTTCTTCCACAGAAGATAAGCAGGCAAACAAATGTATTAAAAGCATGATAGGTATTACCACGAATTTATATAAAAGGCACAATATAGTCCAAGGTGAGATAATTTGTATCTTTCTCTTCCTTAATATTTAAGGTTTTCTAAACACCTTTCAGAAAGGGTTTCTAAACACCTTTAAAGTCCTGTAGTGGAAGGCAGAGGCTGCTACTGAGAGTGAGAAGTTGACAGATAATATTAGTGGTTTAAAAAGTAGCAACTAATGCAGCTACACAATATTTCAGTTAAATGTAACTAGTGATTTTTTCCCTTCAAATTTCTGATTATCTTTCATCTTCCCAGCTCTCTATGTACAAGTTGAAATGCTCCAGCAAGGAACTTCCTAGTCGTCAAATACGAGGCCTTCATGCCAGGCATTTTGCTGACTTTTCCTTTTTTGGACAGGCCACATTTAAATACTGTCTGGAGATGTGAACGTCCATAAAATTCTGTTCTCTGTATATGTTTAAGGCCCAATCAAAGTAGACTTTTTTTTTTTTTTAGCTTTCTATGTTTGTACTTTTAATTTAACATTAGTGGGACATCTGCCAAGCTAATACAGGCACTTTTCCATGCACTGGAAAACCCAATTAGGACTTGTTCTGAGTTTGATTATCAGTCAGAAACATGCATACAGAAATATTCATTAGAGAGCTACTGAGAGCTGTGATAAAACAGCAGACGGCTGAATTATAGCATTGCTGTCACTCTTCCCCAACACAGTTTACATTTGCTTCATAAAAGACAAGCAACCGAATATCCTCGTGTGACGCGGTGCCCACTGAAAGTGCGTTTCATTATGAAGAGCATGGTTCTGACTCTCTGTAGAATGTTAGTGAGCATCTCATGACATGATATTGCAGACAAATGATAAACTGCAGCCCTGACTACAGCCGTGTGAGGCTGTGTTGATTCGCAGCTCTCTCACAGGCATGCTGCATGCTTTAGTTGTGGACTCTGCAGACTGTCCACGTCCACATGCTACCCAGAGGCAGGTGTGGGTTTACCACCTGGTGTTCTTTATGGAACCCCTTCAGTGTGATCTCTTTCTCCCTGCTGCTTCAGGATTTGCAGTCCTCACCATGAATTCAGCCTACAGATTAATATATTATTGTTGTTAACTTTGGGTTTGACATGATTTGTTGGAGTAGTCCCAGACATTCTAAGAGGATTCCAAGAGACAGAAAGAAAAGAACTGCTATTTTTTGGTGGGGATGAGAAGCAGGAAGATGAAATGGAGTGAAAGATTCAGGGGCTGCCTAGGATGAGGTTTCTGGGGGATTGGTATGGGGGGCCCTGGGTATTTCAGAGCCAGCGTGAGGACTCTGAGGGAGTGCAGGAGCAAGGGCACACCAGGAAGGGAAGATCAGTGAGTGCCTTAGACTTGCCTTCCCCAGGAACATTTACGTGATCTAGGTTTTAAGGTTATTCACGATGCTTTTTTGAATTTTTTTTTGGAATAAAGTGATTTGGCAATAATAAAGATAAGTTGTCTGATTCAGCACACTAAACTAAAGCCTCCATCCAAAAGGTAGAAAGGCTTTTTTTTTTTTTTTTTTTTTTGTCTGTCTCACTGAATGTTGGGTTTATAAAGTAGCCTATTTCTTACTGGGCTTCTTAATTGTTTTCTGCTCCCAATCTGGCTCCCAGGCAACTGAGCATGTGAGGGAATGGCACAAACTTCCTCAAAGCAATCAGAAGAGTAAGCTGCCTTGCTGTCATTGAGCAGTCAGCTAACAAGATCAAAGTCTTCCGAGCAGTTTATTTGAAAGGCATTTGGGTAATTTAGCTTCTAATGGCTTCAATATGTTTGCTATCACAAACTTAAATATGTTATATTTTTAAAATGCAATAAAAGGATAAATACATTTTCATATTTGTTGTTTCAGTAAAGAATGGCCATTTCCTGCATAATATGAGAAATAAAATTAAAAGATACAACTTGCAATACAGTACAACAGGATGTGTAAAATGATTAACTATTTGAGAAAAAACTGGAGCGAAAAGACAGAATTTGTATTTTCTGTAGGAAGTAAATCAGTCTCCACTTATTAGTATAATCTTTCCCATGTGGTGAATAGAAATAATGAAGGGCCTTGTGAGACTGAGATTTCCAAATGATCAATATTGTGATAGGGCTACATCCATGATCTTTAACTATCTCAGCAGGACTCAAGACATTTTATAATAATTTAATTGCTAAACCATATTGCTAGCATATATAGTAATGGTAAAATGATTTCCTCTAGATAGATAGTGAAACTTTTGTATTAAAGAAAAGGCATTTGACGTGATGCATTTACTTTTTTTGTATAGCAGCAGTGCTCTCAATAACTTCAAATGCCTTTATGTTCTCTTTTGGAAAGATAAAAAAGATGAGCCACTGTTTTTAAAATTTAAATTAAATTACATTTTATTATTAGTATTATTTTTTTCCAAGATAGCAGCATAGGGTTTGAGATTCTCTAGGGAAAGAATCTTCCTCCTTGCCTTGTCATTGTTTAGGCAACATTTTGTGTTTCTTAAAGGAATGTTGGCCTATCCCTTTGTGTCTGCAAGTATTTGTCCCACTGAAATCTGGAATAAAAGGTGAATAAAGTGGAATTTCTATGAGGAAGGTAGAAATTCCTGATGTTGACCATCAAGGATCAGTCAATCTCTTCATCAAGAGATGAAAATTTGAAAGTGATAACAAGTGGAATAGGAAACATTCTCTCATTCTGGTCCCTGCTCAGATGTTTGGGAGTGGGTCTGAGGTCCATGAGGGTGCTCTGCATGGAGGACACACGACCTCTACTCCAAGGAGCAGGTTGAGATTGACTCCTTCCCTGAACTTGTAGGATAATTCAAAATGAGATTGAATCAACTGTATGCATTTTAAAATGTATTAACTCAATCTCAAGTTGCTCTTTTTGACTTTTATCATTTTAAATAAATCTTTAGTAAAATCTCACATTTTCAACTTAGTCTTGGATGGGAATTAAGGGAAAAGGTATGAGTTTCTGCCAAACTAGAGCAGTGGTTCTCAACTGGGGAAGAGGAGACATTAGTAATGTCTAGAAACATTTTTTCTTGTCCTGTCTAGAAGAGAAGGATGAGTGGTATCTAGTGGGTTGAACAACAAAGAATTATCCAGCCTCAAATGTCTATAGCACCAAGGGTGAGAACCCCTGGTCTAGAGTGCTGAACAAAAGAGCATTATTTGCTGAATTCAGCTTGTTTTTCATTGATGACAGCAGTAGTTAGTAAGGGATTCCCAAGGAGAAAGTAAATTTTAAGAGATGAGAAGAGTACAGATCTTTCTTCTTTGAATATTTTTTCCATGTGGTCTTGCTATAAAACATGGGCATTTAAATGAAGTTTTACAAGGTTATAAAGTCTTTTAAGAATGGCCTGGATCTAAAGGCATTTTGAGGCTGGTTATTAACAGTAATATTACCAGCTTTCAAAGAGTTGATTTCACTGTTGTACAGGTAGAAACTAAACTCATAAAGTTGTTCTTACTGAGATTCACGGAGGGTACATTGGACATTGCTCTGTGCCAGTGTCTGTGCTAAGTACTTTATAGATAATCTCATGCAAGTCTCCAAACAATCCTTCAAAATAAGAAGTCATTTTTCTTTTAGTAAGAAGAGGTAACAGAGGCTCAGACTAAATAATTTTTCCAGGGTCTTGAAGCTTGAGCATATAGATCTGAAATATCCCTTTCTCTGTCCCCTCATGTTTCATCACAACCCCGTGGTCACTGGTATTAATTCCAGTTGTGACCTTGAAATCTCGCAGAATATCTACCACCCCTTCCAGCTTCTGCATATAAGACAACTAATAGGTTGAAGTCAAGGCTGAACATTCCTATTGTCTCTATTAAATCTCCGGGTCAGACCGTTGTTCTTTTATCCAGCCTCATTTCCTCCTCATGGAGCTTTCTTCTGGCCATACCCCTCCTATAATTGGAAACCACATGGGTACCATGCCACATCCGAGGCCAGAGTGTAGGGTCCTGCAGAGTCCACCAGGACTATTATGTCCCTTGATGAGCAGACAATGTGCTTTTATTACCAAAGACTGATACAGGAAGCCAAGTTATTAATGATGCTCCTGGTCTTTGATGACCTCAAAATATCTAAAGTGCTGCTAAATAAATCTGTCACACACAGACACACACACACACATAGACACACGTAATGTAACATAATAATTAGATTTTTTACATTTAAAGTATATAAAATATTTTATTTGTTTTATTTCTAAAATAATCTTTGCCTTTCTAGGTCATTCTTTATTGTATATGTTTAAGGTGTATAGTATGATATTTTGATACACATGCACAGAGTGAAATGATTACTACTGTCAGGCAAATTAATGCATCCATTATCTCACTCCCTTAGCAAGTTTTCAGCACACAATATAATAATATTGTTAATTATAATTCACATGCCCCACAGCAGACCTCTAGACCTATTCATCCCACATAGCTGCAAGTCCGTACCCAATGACCTACATCACCCCATTTTCTCCCCCTCCTCACACCTGGTAATCACTATTCTATTCTCCACTTTTTGTATTCAACTTTTTTAAAAAAATCGTGTATGCATGAGATTACACAGTACTTTCTTGTATATAACTAGTTTATTTCACTTAGCACAATGTCCTCCAGGTCCATCGATGTTGTAGCAATGACAGGATCTACTTTTTAAGGCTGTGTAATATTCCATGGTATATATAAACCACAATTTATTTATTCACCTATAGATGTACACTTAGATTGTTTCCATATCTTGGCTATTGTGAGTAATGCTGCAGTGAATGTGGGGATGCAGATATCTTATGAGGTACCGATTTTATTTCCTTTGAGTGTGTACCCAGAAAACGAATGGCTGGACCATATGAGAGTTCTATTTTTAGTTTTTTGGGATATCTCCATCCTGTTTTCCATAAAGGCTGCACCGATTTACGTTCCCACCAACAGTGTAAAAGGACTTCCTTTTCGCTACACCCTCTCCAAAACCTGTTAGCTTTCATCTTTTGATAGGCATCATCTGAATAGGTGTGAGCTAGTATCTCATTGTGGTTTTGATTTGTATTTTTCTGGTGATTAGTGATGTTAAGCATCTTTGCATATATCTGTTGGTCATTTTTATGTCTTCTTTAGAAAAATGTCTATTTGGATCATTTGTTCATTTTTTAATCAGGTTGTTGTTTTTTCCTGTGAAGTTGTGGGAATTCCTTTTATATTTTGGTTATTAGTCCTTTATCAGATATATCATTTGCAAAATTTTTCTCTCAATCCATAGGCTGCGTTTTTGTTTACAATTTTTTGCCTTTGCTTTGGAGAAGCTTTTTAGTTTGATGTGGTTTGACTTATTTATTTTCATTTTTGCTGCCTGAGCTTTTGGTGATATACCCCAAAAATCATAATTAAGGAGATTTTCCCTTATGTTTTATTCTAGGAGTTTTATGATTTCACGTCTTATGCTTAGGTCTTTATTCCACTTTGAGTTGATTTTTGTATATGGTGTAAAATAAGGGTCTAATTTTATTCTTTTGCATATGGATATCCAGTTTCCAGTTTTCCCAATAGCATTTATTGAAGAGACTGCCTTTTCACCATTGTGTCTTCTTGGTAGGCTTGTCAAAAATTGGTTGACTATTATTCTTGGGTTTATTTCTGGGCTCTCTACTCTGTTCCATAGGTCTATGTATTTGTTTTTATTTCAGTACCATACTGTTTTGGTTAATACAGCTTTTAAATATAATTTGAAATTAGAAAATGGGAGATCTCCAACTTTGTTTTACTTTCTCATGATTTCTTCGGTTATTTTGTAATTCTATATACAGTTAAAAATTTTCTTTTCTGGCAGGGCGTGGTGGCTCATGCCTGTGAGGCCGAGCCAGATGGATCACCTGAGGTCAGAAGTTTGAGACCTGTCTGACCAACATGGAGAAATCCTGTCTCTACTGAAAATACAAAAAATTACCCGGGCATAGTGGCGCATGCCTATAACCCCAGCTACTCCTACCCAGATAAGAGAATTACAGGAAACTGGGAGGTGGAGGTTGTAGTGAGCCAAGATCATGCCATTGCATGCCAGCCTGGACAACAAGAGCAAAACTCCATTTCAAAAAAAAAAATTTTTTTCTACTTTTGTAAAAAATGTTGCTCAAACTTTGATAGAGATTACAATGAATCTGTGTGTTATTTGGGTAGTATAGGCACTTTAATAATATTAATTATTAAAATTCATAAATATGAAATATATTTTCATCCATTCATGTTTCAATTTTTTCATTAATATTTCATAGTTTTTAGTATACAGATTTTTCACTTTCTTGGTTAAATATATTCATAAGTATTTTGTTCTTTTTGATGATATTCTATACGGTATTGTTTTATTGATTTCTTCTTCAGATAGATTATTGTGGATGTAAAGAATGCAACTAGGTGGCTCACGCCTGCAATCCCAGCACTTTGGGAGGCCAAGGCAGGTAGATCACTTGAGGTCAGGAGTTGAAGACCAGCCTGGTCAACATGGTGAAACTCCATCTCTACTAAAAATACAAAAACTAGCCGTGCGTGATGGCAGGCATCTGTAATCTCAGCTACTCGGGAGGCTGAGGCAGCAGAATCGCTTGAACCCTGGACACAGAGGTTGCAGTGAGCTGAGATTATACCACTGCATTCCAGCCTAGGTGACACAGTGAGATTCTGTCTTAAAAAAAAAAAAAAAGGAAAAGGGATGCAACTGATTTTTTGTATGTTGGTTTTGTATCTTCTACTTTACTGCATTCATTTATTAGTTCTAATGGGTTTGGGTGAAATCTTTACGATTTTCTACACATAGGATCAAGTCATCTAAACAGAATATAGTTATAGATATTGATATAGATTCAGCTTGGCGTTCAGCTTGAGAAAGGCATGAAAATACCTGTGAGGAATTCTATTTGTTATATGTTTGGAGGGAAGTTAATAAGGTATAGGCTACATGCATCTTCATGTTTGTTATTGCATAACTTTACTTTTTAATTTGTTAAATCTTATTTGGTTTCTGCTTATTGTTCCAAGCCAAACTTCTTGAATTTGAGTCTTAATTCATCAATTTTCAGCCATTCTTTTATAATGAAAACATCCAGAATTATAAATTTTCCACTATGAACTTCTTCAGTAATTCCCACAAGTTTGATATGTAGTATTCTCTGTATTTTCCTTATTTAAATTTTCCATTATTTCCTTTGACTCATGAATTATTTCAAAATATATTTTTGAATTTGCCATGTTTTTAGAGTTTATTTTATATTATTGGTTTTTAATTTAATTATTTTTTCAGATAATTCATTCTATATAGTATTGATTTGTGTGTCTTAAATGTTATTCTTGCCACTATTATAATTCCATTGTGTTTTTAATCCAAAAAATTAGTAATTGTCATTTTAATTTCATAAAGTCAGTTTGTTTATATTTACCCATATGTTTGCCAGTTTTTTCTTTCTTTTTTTTTTTTGGTCCACTCCCATTTTCTTCTGACATTGCAGCTTTTTCTTTGGTATCAATTTTTATCTTCCTGATGTACATTCATTCAATGTTGCTACAACGAGAGTTTACTTGTATTAAATACTTTTAGACTTTTAAAGTTTGTTAGAAAAACGTATTAGTTTTGTTTTATGGATTGCATATATTAGATAACTAATAAATATTCTTTAACAAATGTGTATGTGTGTCTATTTTGGTATACATTTTTATATAAGTATGTAAGTGTGTGTGTTTGTATATATCTTTCCTCTAAACATGCATTGTTGATATCAACTCTAGAGTGAACCAAACGCCAATTAATTCAACAGTTATCTGCTAAACCCACACTAAGGGCTGTGCTAGGCCCTATTCTGAAGATTCAAAGATTAAATTTCGTTCTGACCCTCGCGAATTTCCCAGAACCACGTGAAACCCTGCATGAGAAAGGTATTCACAGTGGACTCAGAGCCATGGGAAAGTTTTCTAACTATGTTGGAAGAGAGGAGGTCATATAAAAGCTTTTTGGAAGGTGATGTTGGTACAGGTTCGTGAGGAATTAATAAGAATTTGTCCAGATGGAGGAAGCAGGAAAGAAGAGGAGTTAATGTGTGCAAAGGCACATTGGCGTGGAGGAGCGTGCAGTGATGTGGGACTGGGAGACATGGTGGCATAGAGAGATGGAGATGCTCAACTGTGGCTGCTACTAATACACTGCTGCTGCTCCTGCTACTAATAAAGACAGTGGATACTGAAAACTTATGACACAACAGGCAGTGATTATTTTGTTTAATCACTGACCTTTATCTAAGAGAGTGCCTTTAAGACAGGTGTAATTGTTATTCTGATAATTTTACAATGAGAAAACCAAGATTTAAGAGAAGGGTAACATCAATTTGCATTTCTGTAAAGGAATACCCAAGGCTGGGTAATTTATAAGAAAAACAGGTTTCTTTGTTTTTGTTTGCTTGTTTGTTTTGATCGTGGTTCTGCAGATTGTACAAGAAGCATGGTGCTGGCATCTGTGTCTAGTGAGACCTCAGGGAGCTTCCAATCATGACAGTAGACTAACAGAAGTCAGCACATCACAGGGTGAGAGAGGGAGCAGCAGCACATCACAAGGTGAGAGAGGGAGAAACAGAGAGAGGCAGAGGTGACAGACTCTTTTAAATAACCAGATGCAGTGTGAACTCATTACTACAGGGAGGGCAACAAACCCTTCATGAAGAATTCACCCCTATGACCCAAATACCCCTCACCAGGCTCCACCTCCAACACTGGGATTACATATCAACATGAGATTTGGAGGGGACAAACTTTCAAACGGTATCAAGTAGGTAATTATTCAAAGCCATAGAACTTATGTGTGTTAGAATTACCCCCTACTGACCACATAAATCAAGCCCATCCTTGAATTTTGGCTTGGACAGCATCTCTGCTGAGACTTTCTCTGCATTCGCAGATGGTGTTAGGTGCTCTGCCTGTGGACTGTAAAGGCACCTTACTGAATCCTGAGCTCTGTCATAGAAACTTATTTCTGTCCTAAGTATCTACTTCCTCAGCTGCCTTTCTTATTAGCCCACAACCCCACAAGGCAGAAATTCTTTTCCCCAAGAAATTAACCATATGTGATGCAAGACAGTGATCAATGTACAATTGGGAGAATGAATGGACGAGTCAGTGAGTGCCATTGCCCTGTTGCAATGTAGCATGCTTTAGGATATGGGGAAAAAGAAGCTGGGGAAGAAGTGAAGGATCAAGTCATGAAATGTTTTATGTCATGCTAAGTTCCTAATTATTGGGTACTGAATGCCATGGGAAGCCACTGAATGATGCCAAGCAGGACAGGTACATGATCAAATCTGTGATGCAGGAAGATTACTCAGGTTATGTCTAGATAGAATGGAAGAAAAGGCATGTCAGAGAGGCCAATTAAGGTTTGACTGCAATAATAAGGTGAGAAACAATGAGGCTAAAATAAGTCAGTTTGGTAGTTAATTTCATGTGTCAACTCCACTGGGTCACGCGTTGCCCAGACATTTAAACAAACATTATTCTGGGTGTTTCTGTGAGAGTTTTTTTGAGTGAGGTGAATATTTGACTTGATAGATTATGTAAAGCGGATTGGCTCTCTAATGTGGGTGGAAAACATCTAGTCATTTGAAGGCCTGAATAAGACAAAAAGGCCAATCCTCCCCCAAGTAAGAAAGAAGTCCTCCTATCCTGCTTTGAACTGGGACATCAGCTTTCTCCTGTCTCAGACTCCAACTGAAAAGCCAGCTTTTCTGGGTCTGGAGCCTGCTGGCCTTTGGACTGGAGCTTACGACATCAGCTCTCCTGGCTCACTGAATCACCCTGAAGCTCTTGGGACTTGTCAGTCCTCCTAATCATGTGAGCCAAATTTTTATAATAAATCTATCTATCTATCTATCTATCTATCTATCTATCTATCATCTAGCTATCCATACATCATCTATGTATGTATGTATGTATGTATGTGTGTATGTATGTATGTATGTATGTATGTATCTATCTATCTATCTATCTATCTATCTATCTATCTATCTATCTATCTATCTAATCTTTCATTGGTTCTATCTGTCTGGAGAGCTCTGACCAATACAGTCACTAATGGTGCGGAATGGATAGGTAAGGTCATATTGAAAAGGTGTTGAAGAAACAAACTCATCACCTTGATTATCCATGGACAGGGATGGAAATAGATGCACACAAAACTATAGGTTTCTGAACTGAAAGACTGAGTGAATGGGATGTGGTGCATTAAGCTAGGAAAATAAGAAAAGGTGCAAGTTAATAGTAAGTAAGTGGAAGCTTCCATTTTACACATCTTCATTCTAAAAATCCTGCAGGATATCTAGGCAAAAGATGTTTAGATAGCTACTTATGCTGACTTTGAAATACAACGTCAGTTCTACCAATCAGGGCTTCAGCTCCTCTTTTGTGAAATTAGATTACAAGGAGAATGGAACAGGATCCTCATCTCTCAGCTCAACTCAACTCAAAGCTGGATTAAGGACTTAAACCTAAAACCTGAAACTATAAAAATTCTCGAAGATAACAATGGAAAAACCCTTCTAGACATTGGTTTAGGCAAGGATTTTTATGACCAAGAACCCAAAAGCAAATGCAATAAAAACAAAGACAAATAGCTGCGGCCTGATTAAACTAAAGAGCTTTTGCACAGCAAAAGGAACAGTCAGCAGAGTAAACAGACAACCCACAGAGGGGGAGAAAATCTTCACAGTCTATATATCTAACAAAGGACTAATATCCAGAATCTACAATGAACTCAAACAAATCAGTAAGAAAAAAACAAACAAACAATCGCGTCAAAAATTGGGCTAAAGACATGAATAGACAACTCTCAAAAAAAGATATACACATGGCCAACAGACACATGAAAAAATGCTCAACATCACTAATGATCAGAGAAGTGCAAATCAAAACCACAATGAAATACCACCTTACTCCTGCAAGAATGGGCATAATCAAAAAAATCAAAAAACAGTAGATGTTGGCATGGATGCAGTGATCAGGGAACACTTCTACACTGCTGGTGGGAATGTAAACTAGTACAGCACTATGAAAAACAGTGTGGAGATTCCTTAAAGAACTAAAAGTGTAACTACTATATACTTAGTAGTAGAACTACTAGATACTTGCACATGCATGTTTACAGAGCACAATTCACAGTTGCAAAATAGTGGAATCAATCCAAATGCCCATCAATCAATGAGTGGATAAAGAAACAGTGAGAGATATATATATACACACACACATACACACACACACATATATAATATATATACACACTATATATACATATATACACACATATATACATATATACACACATATATACACACATATATATACACACACACATACACTCACATTGGAATACTACTCAGTCATAAAAAGGGAGGAATTAACAGCGTTTGCAGTGACCTGGATGAGATTGGAGACAATTATTCTAAGTGAAGTAACTCAGGAATGGAAACCCAAACATTATATGTTCTCACTGATATGTGGGAGCTAAGCTATGAGGATGCAAAGGAATAAGAATGATACAGTGGACTTTGGGGACTGTGGGGAAAGATTGGGGGTGGTGCAAGGGATAAAACCTATAAACATGGTGCAGTGTTTACTGCTAGGGTGATGGGTGCACCAAAATCTCACCAATCACCACTAAAGAGCTTACTCATGTAATCAAACACCACCTGTACCCAATAATTATGGAAAAAAAGAAATCAGATTACTGAACAAAGACAATTCTAGTATAAAATTGTAAAATTGTACAATAACTTGTAATAATAAGTATGATTTCATCTGGTATTTTATATAACTAATTTACTGAGTAAACTTTATGAAGTATAAATGAGCTTTGGCAAGAAATAGAGGAATGTCATTATGACTGGGGAAGTATCAGACAAATAAGAATAAAGACGTTGTAGGGAAGAGATGTTATCCTAAGAGATATTGGTAGACTGAAGATGTGAACAGATATCTTTCATATAACCAGATGTGTAACAAAATGGCCAAGAAAGCAGGGGGAACTTGGTGTTCTCCAGGCATGCTGTTCATACCAGAGGCTCCATTCAGATAAAGACATGAAAGGATTGTGAAGAAAACCTGCCACTCCCATTATTCTGATGTCTTCAATATCGACTGTCTTGTTATTACTCATAACATATTTGCTATGCCTGGGGTCCTATCTTTTGCTTTCTTCTCACTCTCCCTTAGAAATTTTACTTCTTCCCATGTCTTTTAGTTGCCCACAGCACTTCCTTAACACACGCTGATCACATGGCATTGTGACTTGAGCAATTCTTACCCTTACCTGAGCTGTGTTGTGAGGGAAAGGAGGGCTGCCTTGACTCTTCTTTGTACTTGAACATCTGTCACAGGGTCCATAGTGGAACTGGTTCTTGGTAACTTCTTGTTGAATAAGTTGTATGAATAATTAAAAGTATTGTATGATAAGCTGTTAAAGAGGGATGAAAAGATTATATCAGAGTTTTAAAAAGAGAGGGCTTATGTCTTAGACTACCCCACCTTGTGATAAAAAATAATAAAAGTTTAAGGGCCAAAAATGTTGCTTTCCCTAATCCTGTCTGGATTGTAGATATCCTAAAGTAAATTTTACACTGTATTCTCAACTTACTGTGAAGCAACATAAGGTTAAAAATGGTTTTAGGGGCCGGATGCGGTGGCTTACGCCTGTAATCTCAGCACTTTGGGAGGCCGAGGCAGGTGGATCACGAGGTCAAGAGATCAAGGCCAGCCTGGCCAACATGGTGAAACCCCGTCTCTACTACAAGTACAAAAAAATTAGCCAGGCATGGTGGCGGGCGCCTGTAGTCCCAGCGACTCGGGAGGCTGAGGCAGGAGAATCACTTGAACCTGGGCAGTGGAGATTGCAGTGAGCCGATATCACACCACTGCACTCCAACCTGGTGACAGAGCAAGACTCCGTCTCAAAAAAAAAAAAAAAAGCTTTAGGTAAAAACAAAAGCAAACCATAATTATGGTGGTAAAAAAGAAAAAAGTTATTCAGAAATTATTGATGGAGAGGAAAAATATGATATTTAGGAATTACTATTGATGTTTTATTTAGAATACTCAATTGGAAAGAACATGATTCACTTTAGCTAGTTAAAGCAAAAAAAAAAAAAAAGTTTATTAAGCAATGTAAGTTAGTACTTGTAATCTCCAGGAGAGCCAGAATCTGAATTCACAAACAATGTCCACTACAACAGAGGGGTTAGTATCCTGGAAACACCCCTGCCCCAGCTTCTTGGCACATGCCAGTCAGGACTGGATGTCATAAGCTCAGCATGGCACCCCTGGAAAACTGACAGCCTCTGCGAGGACTTCGCAGGAGAACCAGTTTTTTCTCGTGTGGCTTCTATGTGCTCTGGACTCATGCAGGAGGGCGTGAGTGATAGCTTCTGTGTCATTCGATTACACCCTATACTTAACGAAGTCTGGGCTTCTCGCTTGGAAAGATCAAACCTATATGAAATTTCCAAAATCTTGGAAGAAGTTTCAATCCTATTGAGAGACCACAAATAATAAACGCCAGAATGACCTTAGAGTTTTTTAAGTCCCAGCTTGATCTCACATCTAGGATCTATTATTTATTGTGTTTCCTTTTAGAAATCATTTAACTACCACAAATCTCATGCTTCTCATCTATAAAATAGGAATAGTGACATATCTCCTGCAAAGAATTGTGGCAGAAATTGATCAGTAATGCTGATTACATGGCAAATGCTTGCTCAACATGTGTTGAATCAACATCCATCCCACCCACTTTATCTTTTGGGGAAATATCGGGGTTTGCCATCACTTCCAAAATGCTTTTGGCAGACTTCCCCCAAATTACCAGGGAATTTGGATGTCCACAACCACCCCCAGGAATAATAATTTTATTGGTTTATAGATGTCTGTTTTTTGTTTGTCTATTTGTTTGTTTCAGTTCCCCAGATGGTTTGATGTGCACCAATGTTGAGCACTACTGACTTCTTGTCTCTGTTCTACCTGCCCGTCAGCCTTTCTTAACTAGGGTTCTGGGAAAGAATTGAACCCTACAAAACACAACTTAAATGATCACTACCTTGATTTTCCCAAAGACGATACATAGAAAAGAATATCTAGTACCCGGAAATATATGAATTCATTACTTACGAAGGATATCTAAGGGTAGGAGAATGAATTTTTTAGTGGAGAGAGATGATGTTTATCATTACTGAAAGATATGTCAAGGACTAGTGGTGAGTTGGTAGCCTGGCTCCCCAGTGGAGGAAAAAAGGCCCTGAGTGGTTGCATCTGCTGCTTTCTGTGGTATAAATGCTCCCATCATGTCTGATTTCAACTTACCAACTATTTATGAACTGGCTTACAAAATTTCTGAGTAGTTAAAAATTAGCATCGACAAGCTGGTCTCCCAAATTGACAGGACCTGCCTCCAGCGCA
Organism: Pongo pygmaeus; assembly: GCF_028885625.2. Classification (NCBI taxonomy): domain Eukaryota; kingdom Metazoa; phylum Chordata; class Mammalia; order Primates; family Hominidae; genus Pongo; species Pongo pygmaeus. The sequence goes on from NC_072385.2 coordinate 128,782,106, forward strand.
TCATATATTTTTTGAGAAATTTGGTGATTGAGTCTACAGATAACACGCCATGAAACGATTTTTTGAAGCCATTTTGCTGTGGCTACTCTAAAAGCAACTAAGGTATATGATTCATACCAATTTCATCTGGAAAAGGGCAGCTGGACCAGCTTTTAAGATCTCTTCCAAGCCTGTAATACCATAACCATCACCTGGAGAGGAGTGGGTTACTAGGTCAAGACAAAAAGAAGCCCTAAAATTGTGCAGAAAGAATCTTAAAAATAATTCTGTACATCACAGGGTGAGGAAAACCAAACCTAAAAATTAGAGGATATAATACTACTTCTGTTTCTACAATCCTAATTCAAAGCAACGAAAAGTGTACAGAGTAGGAACAGCTGCAACTTCCTCTCCTTTAACTTAACAGAAACACCCACGTTCAATAGACTCAATAGTTTATTTAAGTTCCTTAGAACATATGATGAACTCTTGAATCACCCCCAAACAAATATAGACGGTATAATAAGTTGAAGATCTGAAAAAGTATTACAGGATATTAAAAATAGGGATTAAAAACCACGTGCCTTGAAAAATCAACATGCCATACGAATAATATAGAACTTTGAGGATGTTCAGCTTATGAAAAAGTATATCCCAGAATGCATCATTATCTTCTTTAAGTAATTGTTGTGAATGAGCCTAAGTACTGTGGAAATGGTCGCGAACACTGGGAAACGTTTGTATTTAAACATAACGATGGGCTTTTCTGAAACTGCGTTGGTAGATGGCAAGCATTCTGGCAGAGACTGGAAAACATGTGGTGATATTGTAGAAAGGATCTGGGTATTACATGAAAGGAGGCTAAACTGAATGGCTTCTTAGAACCTTACCGATTCTAATGTTGCATGATGTTGTTAGTCATGAAACATATACATGAATCAGCTGATATTAGGTAGAAATTTTTTATTTCTCTATGAACACAAATTGTGGGTGAGATTTGAGCAGATGACTTTAATTACTTGCTTTATAGGCGCCTTTGACCCGAGGGGTATTTTTCTTCACTACCCAGTGGTGGAGGGAAGCTCATGTGCTATGACAGCCCTCAGGAGAAGGGAAAGTGTGTCCTGAGCAAGAGCCAGCCTCATAGAGCTCCTACCTCAAACTCCACTCTACAGAATGTATTTGACCAGAAATACTCCACTCAAGTATTGTTAGAATAAAGACACATGCACACACATGTTTATTGCAGCAAAATTCATAACTGGAAAAATATGGAAGGAACCTAAATGCCCATCAACAAATGAGTGGATAAATAATATGTGATATATATATATGTTATGGTATGATACATATATTTCATACACACATGTATGTCATACATATATACACACACACTATGGAATACTACTCAGCCATAAAATGAAATGAAATAATGGCCTTTGCAGCAACTTGTATGGATTGGATGGACCTGGAAGCCATTATTCTAAGTGAAGTCTCTCAGGAATGGAAAACCAAATATAAGTGGGAGCTAAGCTATGAGGATGCAAAGGCATAAAAATGATACAACGGACTTTGGAGACTTGGGAGGAAGTGTAGGAGGGAGGTGAGGGATGAAAGAGTACATATTGGGTGCAGTGTACACTGCTGTGGTGATAAGTGCATCAAAATCTCAGATATCAGCACTAAAGAACTTTACCATGTAACCATAAACCACACGTACCCCTAAAAAATTGAAATAAGTTTTTAAAACAGCAAGTAGGATTTTTAAAGCACCATTTGTAAACGGGAGTGAGGCACTCCCCTTTGCTCCTCCAAGTGGATGTGTGGACTCATGGCCACCTGTGGCTTGTATTCCCCAATGAACAAGTTGCTGGGTCAGGAACAGGAGGAGAGCTCGTGCACTCTCTGTTCTGATGACTATTCCTGGACTCTTCCTGAACTTGGCCAGTTTTCTTGAGCTTGACAACATTCCAAGACCACCCGCAGTCATAGTTAATGAAATGGAGATATACTGATGGATGCTTTCATCTCCTTAGAAAGCCTTCATGACACTGGGGCTCAGTGGATTCTGCAATGGCTTTCCAAGTGTTATCAGATATTTTACTTTAACGAATTAGAAGCATATGGGATCATAAGACAATAACAAGGGATCCTCCCTAAACTAGTTGACTTATTCTCCAACCCCACAGCATTGCACAGAGAGGAGAGTTCGGCTTGGTAAGTTTTACCTTTCAGGTAAGTATGACATCATTGTGAACCAGAATTTAGCTAAAAAGGGGAAATATTGAATGGAGCAGATTTCTGTGTGAAATGGCTGTCTCAGATATTGAGAATTAGGCATTCTGATAGATACTGCTCTTACTCTATTAGTTTATTTATTTATTTATTGAGACGGAGTCTCAGTCTGTTGCTCAGGCTGGAGGGCAGTGAACCCACCTCAGCTCACTGCACCCTCTGCCTCCCAGGGTTCAAGCGATTTTCCTGCCTCAGCCTCCTGAGTAGCTGGGATTACAGGTGCACACCACCAGGCTCGGCTAATTTTTTATATTTTTAATAGAGACAGGGTTTCACCATGTTGGCCAGCCTGGTTTTGAACTCCTGATCTAAAGTAATCCGCCTCCCTCAGCCTCCCAGAGTGCTGGGATTGCAGGCATGAACCACCGCAAATGGACCCTTTTAGTTTAAATCCACCACATATCTCATTCCAGGTAAAAGTGGTCACTGGGCATCCTCACAGAACTGTCCTCTTTTCTCACATTGTCTTTGGTACATTCACATCACAGTTCCCTTTAATCCTCCTCTGTCGTGGCGTCTTCTTAGGTTTGTTTATGGCCCATTATTTTTGCCTATATTACCTCTGTAAACTAACCTTGGTATCTGGTCATTTATTTGTGTTAAAACGTTTTCTCTCTGGAAGGACTGTATCAGTATACAAATATGTAGCATGGGAGGGAGAATGTATTTGGAAGGTAAACAGCAGTTTATCACAGCACATTTATACTGCACTTCAAAAAGACTTGGTAGTCGATGGAAGTACCACTCACTGGCGAGTTACAAGGGATGTGGATCTTCTGCCTTGGTTTTTCTTTTTTAAGCTTTTCTGCTCTACTCTGGTTTTAACTTTATATATACATATATAAATATATATATAAAAATATATATAAATATATAAATATATATAAATATATAAATACATAAAAATATATATAAATATATATTTAAATGTATATAAATACATATAAATATATATGTAAATATGTATATAAATACATATAAATATATATGTAAATATGTATATATAAATACATATATAAATATATATAAAAATATCTATAAATATACAAATACATATAAAAATATATATAAAATATATATAAATATATATAAATACATATATAAATATATAAATATATATAAATACATATAAATATATATCTATATATAAATATATATAAATATGTATAAACATATGTAAATATATATAAATATATATAAACATATGTAAATATATATAAATATATAAACATATATAAATATATAAACATATATAAATATATATAAATATATAAACATATATATAAATATATATATAAATATATATAAACATATATATAAATATATATAAATACATATATAAATATATATTAAAAAATATATAAATATATAAATATATATAAATATATAAACATATATAAATATGTATAAATATATATAAATATATATGAATACATATGTAAATATATATAAATATATAAATACATAAATATATAAATATATATAAATATATATAAATATATAAATATAAATATATAAATATATATAAATAAATATATAAATATATAAATATATATAAATATAAATAAATATATAAATATATAAATATATATATAAATATATATAAATATATAAATATATAAAAATATATATAAATATATAAATATATATATATAAATATATATACATATATAAATATATAAAAATATATATAAATATATAAATATATATATAAATATATATACATATATAAATATATAAATATATAAATAAATATATAAATATATAAATATATAAATATATAAATATATAAATATATAAATATATATAAATATATAAATAAATATATATAAATATATAAAAATATATAAATATATAAATATATATAAATATATATAAATATATGTAAATATATATAAATATATATAAATATATCAATATATAAATATATATAAATATGTATAAATATATCTATATATAAATATATATATAAATATATAAATATACATAAATATATATAAATATAAATATATATAAATACATAAACATATATAAATATATAAATATATAAAAATATATAAATATATATAAACATATAAATATATAAATATATATAAAAAAATATATATAAATATATATAAATATATATAAATATATATAAATACATATATAAATATATATATATAAATACATATATAAATACTGGGGCTCCTCCCAATACTTTAAAAGAAAGTCTTGTTTTTATGTTTTTTAAATAAAAATACAATGTTTTGATTAGATTAGCCAGTCTCAGAATGTTGTACTGGAACACTGAATCCCATTGCTCAAAAAGGTGGTCTCTAAAGTTTCACAGAATGAATTAGAAAAAGTAACGTTTAGAGATGGGAGGGAGGGATTTGCTGTATCCTTCAGTGAGTTGACGGTAGAGCCAAGACCAATATGCCTGCCACCTTATTCCTAAATATTGAGTTGAGTTAGATATTTTGGGGACTCAAGCACACTCTAGACAGTATGTCCTGAAGATGAGTAATCTCTGAATTTTGACTTAATGCTCCTTGCAAAGAAATATGTGAATAAGTCATCATTTTAATATATTATGATTAGTATGAAGTGGAGTTATGTACTCTTTCCTAGGGAAAGACCGGGACAGATACAACTCAGTAGAGGTGTGAGTGGGAGGTAGTCAAGAGCACTCATTAGCTGGAATTTTAAGTTGGAATTTTAAAGAATAAGATTTAACCAGACAGCCAATTAGTGAGTCACTGTGTGTGTGTGTTGGGGTGGGAGAGGGAGGAAGAAAGATATTTCCAGCAAAGGACTCAGAGCATGATAAACACTTTTAACATCACTTTTAAATTTAAACAGAATTGATCTTCAGCCTTGAAGTGCAAGGTTTTCTCTCTTTTTACCTTCAATATTTGCATGGAAATTTTCTTTTATTATTATAGTGAAAGAAGAATGGCATGAAATATATTTGATCCATTTGACTAGACCTAAATGAATGTCACTGTATCATACAACTAGAGTGAGGGGCAACCGACGACTTTCAGAAAATAAGTTTTATCTATAGGAGATAAAAGAAAACTAACATTAGAATCTCTTTAAAAATAAATAATAATAACAATTAAAAACTCTTTCTTCTTTCTTCTCCTTTTTTATCACAGAAAGAACACCTAAGTGGGAAAGTTTTCTGGATAAAGGAAATTTGCAACAATTCTGAAAAATCAAATAACAATATTGAAAAAATGAGCACTGTGAAAAGTTTGGGGCAAAAACCCAAAATGGGCTAAGTAAACTGCAGAACTGATATCTTCCCTTGAAACGTTTCAGGATATTTGATTTTTATGTAAAAAAGACATAAACAGCCAAGAAAAGGAAAAATATTTGTGCATATAAGTTATTGTCTCTTACTTTCTTTAAGATAACATATAAATTATGTCTTGCATTTAAAACTGGAGCAGCACAATCTGTATTTCCCATCAGTAATTTTGTTGTCACAACCTGATTTGCCACGTCGCTTATGGAAGTACAATTTAGTTATCTCCTCTCCATAGCATTTAGTCAATCATTACACTGCCTATTTTATCCTGATGTAATTAACACTGTATTAATACTTTTTGCAGCATAGTATCAAACCTCAAAATCGTTGTGATTTACCATAACAAATGTTCATTTTCTTGCTCTGGCTCTGTGGTTCTACTGTTGATTTTCTGGTCTTGCCTGAGGTGGGCTGGTCTTGGTCCCAGGCTATGTGTTAGGTTCACATCTGCTACATATGCCTATGTTTTTCTTGGTCCAGCAGCTACATGGGCATCCTCATCCAATGCCTGACCGCAGGTGTCAGAGAGGTCAAGCCAAAACAATCAAGCATCTTTAAAGCTTCTATTCAAGAAAACATCTGCTAATACCGCATAAGCCACAAACCTACATCAACAGCATGGAGAAATAGACTTCACCAGTGTAGTGTAACACAAGGTCACAGAGCAGAGAAGGAGTGATGACTGAGAACACTAATCCCATCTACCAAAAATAATATCTGCACAGGTTTTCATGGATTTTCTTTGCTGCAGCTATAAACCACTTCCGTAAGAATTACATTTATTAAGCCATATGATATAGCCTCTGATTCTCATATATTTATTGCTATGACGTGCACTATGTCACGTTTCATTATGTTTTAGTTAAAATTGTAGCCTTAGCTAAAATAGATATAAAGCATTTTTTCAAAGACAGAAACTCAGTTCCTTGCCTGTCTTTGCTCTGGCTTGCTCTGAAGCCAAAGAAAATCTATACAATTCTGTTCACAAAGGTAGCGCCTATAAATTCTTGCTGCTTTCCCTCTATCTGACTCACGTTTCTCACCAGTCTTCTCATTTAACATTTTAAACTGGCTGTTCTCACTTTATTTCTGCCTCTCAAATATGTATCTTTGGTTAGAACTCTTTCTCACACTGCACATATACATCAAATGATCTAATGGGCGTTGCCAATTGCATTCTTTTTAAACACCACAAATTATATCCACCTCAAACTAAATATCATTGTCTTTTACAACAACTTCTTCCCTTCCTCATTATCTTGGTTGGCAAAGTCACTATTTTTCTGGTGTCACACTGGACCTTTGATATCAAGTCATCGTTGATCCTGTCCTGTCTTGCATTCCTTATACTTCATAAAACAAGCATTTGTCTCTCATACGTGTTTTTCAAATTTTTTTTGTTTTTTCAATACCTATTGATCTGCTAATAATAGCTACTATGTAGTCATTACTTAATGTGTGCCAATCACTATGCCAGCATTTTACTATTAATATATTATTTGTCCTTTGGGGCAAATATTAGTTTCATTATGCTATAGATGAGAAGAGATCTCAGAGATTTGGAGGATAAGAAAAATTAAGTTTCAAGAAATTAAGTAATGTGCTTGGGGGCTGTGATCATGAAGCTGTCTAAAGTCAATATCTATGCACACTTTTACTTCTGTATCCATACTCTTTGTAGACAAATAGATGGTGTTTGGTTTGAATAATATATTGTATTCTAATTCTCTTGACTCTATACAGTTGAGAGAACCAATATTTGTTGAATGCTTACTATATTCCAGGAGTGGTGCCAGATGCCAGATAGAGAAATGCAGAAAAGACACAGTTTTTACAGAACAACAGCTGCTGACTAATGGTCAAAGAGAAAGTTATAAATAGAAAATGTATTAATAAATAAGATACTCATTATTATTGTTCTAGAAATCTAGTGACAAAATAAATTGCATTACTAAACCATAGAAATACTATACTTGGGAATATATACACAAATTAAGTGGATGCTTCAGGCCCAAAACCATGTTAATCCAAAATAACTAGGTAATTAAAATAACTAGGTAATTACCAACTATGTTTTTATCTTAGCCATCAGGACAACTTCTATCTGTTGGTTCAAACTTAGTTAATATGTCTCATTTATAAATGAACAGACATTTTTAAAAATTAAATAAGGTTCTGAACTGAAGCAAAATGGTGAAGGCTGAGGAAAGATATTGCACCAACTCATCATTTTCAGAAAAACATCCAGATCAATGGGAACTAAGAGAATTCACATGTTAAATACACTCCTTTCGCACCTTCTGAGATGTAACCTTGTGAGCTTTAGTTTTAAGTGGTAATCAGCAATAACTTATTGCTTGTTCTTTAATGTCAGTATTGGTGAATTATTGATTAATTATCTCACTACAGTTTAGTGCTTAAAATAATCCAAATGCATGAAGTAAATGAGTTGATAGGTAGGAAATTCTGTCATGCAAATTCATGCAATACAGACCCTCACTGTCACACTCATCGCTGACAATCTAAGTGGGTCACCAGAGTAGCTGGCCCCTGTTAATTTATTTTCTCAGATGCACCATACATATTCATGATACCCTGCTGTTTGTCTGTCACCTCAAAGAAGCCCTCTCTATCATCAGAATCACAATTAACAGAAATGTGCACATTTAGCCAACGAATAGTAATAGACTCAAAGAGTTATGAGTCTGGTTTTATTTCAGTTATCTTTTTTTTCAGGCTTTTACTACAGACTGGAAGCAGCAATTATTTGTCCATATGGTATTCTTAAAATGCTGGCTTGTGGGCAGTCATGTACAAGGCTCACCGGAAAGAGACTCCGTGAAGGCAAAATATTCATTCATTTTAGGTTTCCATGGCTTGCTAAACTGAAAGCTATTCTATTCTAATCAACATTGAGTCAATGTAGATTAAATAAATGGAACTAAGCACATGGGTGTGAAGCAGAGTGAGCATCCAGGTCTTATCCTTCAGGTGTGATTCTTGTTGACAAGACCATGAAGCAGCTGTGACTATCATAGCAGAGGTGGGGCAAGGGACTCTGCCAAAGAATATTTTGTTCACTTGGGCATATTTTTTCTTTCCAAGAATACAATGAGTTTCATTAGTAAAGAGCTAGAAGATGCCAACATTATTCCATCTTGCTCAGGTATCAAATGTAGTTATAGATGACTACAAAATCAAATACAGAAGATCGAAAAGAGAGGAAATTTGGTTAGGATTCATTATTTTCAAAGATTACGTTTATCCACCATGAATCCTATTTGCAAGAATGGGACATTTCCTGAAGGTGGACACTTGTTTCACTTTAAGATTTTAACCCTTATTTTTTTTCACTTTATATCAAAATCTATGTAATAATATCTCCTTTTATGAATAAAAATAGATTTTTTTAAAAAAGGAACTTGTCAATTATTTTTGAGTCAAGAAGTAAAGTAAGGAATACGAGGAGGCATATTATCTGACCTCTAAAAAGACACAAAAAATTAAATGTAAAAAATATATTGCAATTTTCCCCAGAGCCTTCTTGTATCCTTGTTGATATGCTCAAAGCAAAGGATTAGCTTCATTGATAATATTTATGTCAGGGCCACACTGATTAATTTAATATTCTGATTGGCTGAGCAGCAGAGCTTTAACGGCTGTTAACTTTTTGGCAAGTAGCTCTGAGAGGGCGATAATGAGATTAACATTCAGAGGACCTGATTTGCTTTTTTGCTGTATTTAATTACTACTTTGACACCAAATAGTATTCACTATGAGTTCTCTAGATAGGATGCTATTAATCCATATCTGTGTCACATGGTGGGGCCTGCTTTGAAAACCTGTAGGAGATGGGGTCTTTAAAAACTGCCTTTTACAAGAAGAGGGGACATTTATGATGAAGGTCAAGTTAGCAAGAAGTGCTTAAAATTGAGTTTTGCCTCCTGCATAGTCTTTGGTGGTATGGAAATCCAGTGCCAAGTTCTTATTTATATTTTACTTATTTACAAACATTTTTACTGTAATTTTGTCATTTTCTTATTCCTCAAAACATTTTGGATGAAGTCTTATTGTGCCTAACTTATAAATGAGATAAACAAATGTGGATATACATACTGGCTAGAGGTTACATACATTTATGCCCCTTGAGCTTAAATTCAGGCCTCTCTGCATCACGGCATAGACTCTACATAGACTCTATTTGGCAGTAGAGAAGTCTAAAGTCACTTATTCTTTTATTACCTTCACAACTCTCAGGATTTGCAAACAGGCACTCTTATCTTCTCATACAAGCTAGAAAATAAAGGAGAAAATTACTGTTCAATACAGAGAACTACATGGTCAAACTTCTTGAGAAAAATTAAAACATTTCTCCTTTTTTTGTTTGTTGATTTTTGCTTTTTTAAAATTATATTTTAAGTTCTGGGATAGATATGCAGAACGTGCAGGTTGGTTACATAGGTATACACGTGCCATGGTGGTTTTCTGCACCCATCAACACATCATCTACATTAGGTATTTATCCTGATGCTATCCCTCCCCTAGCTCCCCACCCCCACAACAGGCCCTGGTGTGTGATGTTCCCTTCCCTGTTTCCACGTGTTCTCATTGTTCAACTCCCACTTATGGGTGAGAATATGCAGTGTTTGGTTTTCTGTTGTTAGTTTGCTGAGAATGATGGTTTCCAGTTTCATCCATGTTCCTTCAAAGGACATGAACTTATCCTTTTTATGGCTGCATAGTATTCCATGGTATATATGTGCCACATTTTCTTTATCCAGTCTATCATTGATGGGCATTTGGGTTGGTTCCAAGTCTTTGCTATTGTGAACACTGCTGCAATAAACATACATGTGCATGTTTCTTTATAGCAGAATGATTTATAATCCTTTGGATATATATCCAGTAATGGAATTGGTGGGTCAAATAGTATTTCTGGTTCTAGATTCTTGAGGAATTGTCACACTGTCTTCATCAATGGTTGAACTAATTTACACTCCCACTAACAGTGTTAAAGTGTTCCTGTTTCTTCACATCCTCTCCAGCATCTGTTATTTCCTGACTTTTAGTGATCACCATTGTAACTGGCACGAGATGGTATCTCATTATGGTTTTGATTTGCATTACTCTAATGACCAACGATGATGAACTTTTTTTCATATGTTTGTTGGCCACATAAGTGTCTTCTTTTGAGAAGTGTCTGTTCAAATCCTTTGCCCACTTTTTGATGGGCTTGTTTGTTTTTTTCTTGTAAATTTGTTTAAGTTCTTTGTAGATTCTGGATATTAGCCCTTTGTCAGATGGATAGATTGCAAAAATTTTCTCCCATTCTGTAGGTTGCATGTTCACTCTGATGATAGTTTCTTTTGCTGAGCAGAAGCTCTTCAGTTTAATTAGAACCCATTTGCCAATTTTGGCTTTTGTTGCCATTTGGTGTTTTATTCATGAAATCTTTGCCTTTGCTTATGTCCTGAATGGTATTGCCTAGGTTTTCTTCTAGGGTTTTTTATGGTTTTAGGTCTTACGTTTAAGTTTTTTATCCATCTTAATTTTTGTTTAAGATGTAAGGAAGGGGTCCAGTTTTAGTTTTCTGCGTATGGCTAGCCAGTTTTCCCAACACCATTTATTAAATAGGGAATCCTTTCCCCATTGCTTGTTTTTGTCAGGTATATCAAAGATCCGATGGTTGTAGATGTGTGGTGTTATTTCTGAGCCCTCTGTTCTTTTCCATTGGCCTATATATCTGTTTTGGTACAAGTACCATGCTGCTTTGGTTCCTGTAGCCTTGTAGTATTGTTTGAAGTCAGGTAGCATGTTGCCTCCAGCTTTGTTCTTTTTGCTTAGGATTATCTTGGCTATACGGGCTCTTTTTTGGTTCCATATGGAATTTAAAGTAGTTTTTTCTAATTCTGTGAAAAAGTCAATGGTAGCTTGATGAGGATAGCATTGAATCTATAAATTACTTTGGGCAATATGGCCATTTTTACTATGTTGATTCTTCCTATCCATAAGCACGGAATGTTTTTCCATTTGTTTGTGTCCTGTCTTATTTTCTTGAGCAGTGGTTTGTAGTTCTCCTTAAAGAGATCCTTCATATCCCTTGCAAGTTGCATTCCTAGGTATTTTATTCACTTTGTAGCAGTTTTGAATGGGAATTCACTCATGATTTGGCTCTCTGTTTGTCTATTATTGGTGTATAGGAATGCTTGTGATTTTTGCACATTGATTTTGTATCCTGAGACTTTGCTGAAGTTGCTTATCAGCTTAAGGAGATTTGGGGCTGAGATGATGGGGTTTTCTGAATATACAATCATGTCATCTGCAAACAGAGACAATTTGACTTCCTCTCTTTCTATTTGAATACTCTTTATTTCTTTCTCTTGCCTGATTGCCCTGGTGAGAACTTCCAATACTATGTTGAAGAGCAGTGGTGAGAGAGGGCATCCTTGTCTTGTGTTGATTTTCAAAGGGAATGCTGAGCTTTTGCCCATTCAGTTTGATATTGGCTGTGGGTTTGTCATAAAGAGCTCTTATTATTTTGAGATACATTCCATCAATACATAGTTTATTAAGAGTTTTTAGCATGAAGGGGTGTTGGATTTTACCAAAGGCCTTTTCTGCATCTATTGAGATAATCAAGTGGTTTTTGTCATTGGTTCTGCTTACGTGATGGATTATGTTTATTGATTTGCGTATGTTGAACCAGCTTTGCATCCCAGGGATGAAGCTGACTTGATCATGGTGGATAAACTTTTTGATGTGCTGCTTGATTCAGTTTGCCAATATTTTATTGAGTATTTTCACATCAATGTTCATCAGAGATATTGGCCTGAAATTTTCTTTTTTTGTTGTGTCTCTGCCAGGTTTTCATATCAGGATAATGCTGGCCTCATAAAATGGGTTAGGGAGGAGCCCCTCTTTTTCTATTGTTTAGAATAGTTTCAGAAGGAATGGTACTAGCTTCTCTTTGTACCTCTGGTAAAATTTGGCTGTGAATCTGTCTGGTCCTGGGCTTTTTTTTTTGGTTGATAGGCTATTAATTACTGCCTCAATTTCAGAACTTGTTATTGGCTTATTTGGGGATTTGACTTCTTCCTGGTTTAGTCTTGGGAGGGTGTATGTGTCCAAGAATTTATCCATTTCTTCTAGATTTTCTAGTTTATTTGCACAGAGGTGTTTATAATATTCTTTGATGGTAGTTTGTATTTCTGTGGGATCAATGGTGACATATACTTTCTCATTTTTATTGTGTCTATCTGATTCTTCTCTCTTTTCTTCTTTAATAGTCGTGCTAGTGGTCTATCTATTTTGTTAGTCTTTTCAAAACCCAGATCCTGGATTCTTTGATTTTTGGAAAGGTTTTTTTCATGTCTCTACCTCCTTCAGTTCTGTTCTGATCTTAGTTATTTCTTATCTTCTGTTAGCTTTTAGGTTTGTTTGCTCTTGCTTTCTAGTTCTTTTAATTGTGATGTTAGGGTGTCAATTTTAGATCTTTCCTGCTTTCTCCTGTGGGCACTTAATGCTATAAATTTCCCTCTAAACACTGCTTTAGCTGTGTCCCAGAGATTCTGGTGTGTTGTGTCTTTGTTCTCACTGGCTTCAAAGAACTTACTAATTTCTGCCTTAATTTCGTTATTTATCCAGTAGCCATTCAGAAGCAAGTTGTTCAGTTTCCATGCAGTTGTGTGGTTTTGAGTGAGTTTCTTAATCCCAAGTTGTAATTTGGTTGCACTGTGGCCTGAGAGACAGTTTGTTATGATTTCCGTTCTTTTGCATTTGCTGAGAAGTGTTTTAATTCCAATTATGTAGTCAGTTTTAGAATAGGTGAGATGTGGCATTGAGAAGAATGTATATTCTGTTGATTTGGGATGGAGAGATCTGTAAATGTCTATTAGGTCAGCTTGGTCCAGAGCTGGGTTCAAGTCCTGAATATCCTTGTTAATTTTCTGTCACGTTGATCTGTCTAATATTGACAGTGGGGCGTTAAAGTCTCCCACTATTATTGTGTGGGAGTCTAAGTCTCTTTGTAGGTCTCTAAGAATGCGCTTTATGAATCTGGGTGCTCCTGTAATGGGTGCATATATATTTAGGATAATTAACTCTTCTTGTTGCATTGATCCCTTTACTGTTATGTAATCACCTGTGTCTTTTTTGATCTTTGTTGGTTTAAATTCTGTTTTATCAGAGACTAGGATTGCAACTCCTATTTTTTTTTTTTTCTTTCCATTTGCTTGGTAAATATTCCCCCATCCCTTTATTTTGAGCCTGTGCGTCTTTGCACATGAGATGGGTCTCCTGAATACAGCACATCAATGGGTCTTGACTCTTTATCCAATTTGCCAGTTTGTGTCTTTTAATTGGGGCATTTAGCCCATTTACATTTAAGGTTAATATTGTTATGTGTGAATTTGATCCTGTCATTATGATGCTAAATGGTTATTTTGCCCATTAGTTGACGCAGTTTCTTCATAGTGTCAATGGTCTTTATAATTTGGTATGTTTTTGCAATGACTGATACTGGCTTTTCCTTTCTGTATTTAGTGCTTCCTTCAGGAGCTCTTGTAAGGCAGGCTGGTGGTGAAAAAATCTCTCAGTCTGAAGTCAATCTGGGTCACTTGGGCTTGGTGAGGAGAGGGGTATCCACCATTACTGAGGCTTGAGCACGAGGTTTTCCCCTCACAGTGTAAACAAAGCTGCTGGGAATTTTGAACTGGGCAGAGCCCACCACAGCTCAGCAAAGCCACTGTAGCTAGACTGCCTCTAGATTCCTCCTCTCTGGTCATGGCATCTCTGAAAGAAAGGCAGCGGCTCCAGTCAGGGGCTTATAGATGAAACTCCCATCTCCCTGGGACAGAGCACCTGGCAGAAGAGGTGGCTATGGGTGCAGCTTCAGCAGACTTAAACATTCCTGACTGCTGGCTCTGAAGAGAGCAGCAGATCTCCCAGCACAGCACTCGAGCTCTGCTAAGGGACAGACTGTCTCCTCAAGTGGGTCCCTGACACCCATGCCTCCTGACTGGGAGACACCTCCCAACAGGGGTCGACAGACAATTCAGACAGGAGAGCTCCTGTCTGCATGTGGCATGTGCCCTTCTGGGATGAAGCTTCCAGAGGAAGGAACAGGCAGCAATTTTTGCTGTTCTGCAGCCTCCACTGGTGATACCCAGGCAAACAGTGTCTGGAGTGGACCTCCAGCAAACTCCAGTAGACGTGTAGCAGAAGGGCCTGACTGTTAGAAGGAAAACTAACAAACAGAAAAGAATAGCATCAACATCAGCAAAAAGGACTTCCACACAAAAACCCTATCTGAAGGTCACCAACATCAAAGACCAAAGGTAGAAAAATCCACAAAGATGAGAAAAACCAATGCAAAAAGGCTGAAAATTCCAAAAACCAGAACTCCTCTTCTCCTCTGAAGAATCACAATTCCTCACCATCAGGGGAACAAAACTGGACAGAGAATGAGTTTGATGAATTAATAGAAGTAGGCTTCAGAAGGTAGGTAATAACAAACTCCTTTGAGCCAAAGGGGCATGTTCTAACCCAATGCAAGGAAGCTAAGAACCTTGAAAAAAGGTTAGAGGAATTGTTAACTAGAATAACCAGTTTAGGGAAGAACATAAGTGACCTGATGGAGCTGAAAAACACAACATGAGAACTTTGTGAAGCATACACAATTATGCTCCTTGATTCCTACATGGTTCCTGCTCATGGTACATGAGCTCTCAGCTCATTTTCTCAAGTGCTCTCCTCCTTCTGATGATGGTCTTGGAGTTTCCCCTTAACCTGAGTAATCCTCTAAGGGTCCCATCCTAGTCTTGCTGACCATGATCTCCTTACATCATCCCAGCTGCTATCAGCTGCCCTGACTTGAGTGTGAGAGGCCCAGCTCCTCACTTCGCCTGCTCTGGCTCCACATATCTGCCAGTGCTCACCATAGAGGCAGGGAAAGCAAACCCCCTGCCGGGGAAATGTGGATGGAGCAGCAGTGAAGGGCTTTTGCTATGGTTGTCCTGTTTCCCTCCTTCTAAAATTTCCTGCCATGTTTTTCCCAGCTACAAGTAAGATACATCAGAACTATGTTTGTGGCCATTCACTTTCTCTAGAAATGCACGGGAAAACATCTCAGCAACTGTAGCCCCTCATAGTGCATCAGTTGCTAAAAGGAAAGAAAAATGGGATCTTGTAATGATTTATTATTATATATAATGTATTAAATATAATATACATGGGAGTAAAAATGCCTGCAGGATTATAAACTAGGCTTTTGATGCATCTCTATGAACTTAGCATAAATTTTTATAGGGAAAGCTAGAAAGGCTTTGAACTGTTCACACTTATCATGAGTTAGATGAATACAGAAGTCAGATTTTCATTTTGAGATGCCATTAAGCCTGCAGAGGCAAAAGTTTTTTTGGATAATTTAATAAGACAATGAGAGAAAAGTCCTTATCACCATGCCTGCCAAAGTGTAGCCACTCCCTGACTGGGGTAGTGATTGCATAATTAAAGTGGCAGTAGTGGTGATAATGGTCATAGCAGTTGTTGTGAAAGTGAATGAACTGAAGAAATGGTAAGCTCAGATAAACAGTAGAGAGATGTGTGTGTGTGTGTGTGTGTGTGTGTGTGTGTCTTTCCAAAACACCAGAGTCCTGGCAGAATTCAAATAGACATTTTAAAAAACACTCTATGTGACTATTGTAACTAGCAAACTCCACAATCTAGTATTGTTTCCTCTACTTTCCAATGGTCACACTCCCCTGGACTTTTGCTGTCCTTTCTGGATGCCACAGGGTTGGAATATGGAGAAGCAGGGCTCTGTTCTGAGAAGAATGGGCATACTACAAGAATGGCTGGGGCATTGGAGAAGTCTGCCCTGGAGAACAGAATCTTCAGGGATTCTTGAGAGCAGGCTTCACTTTTGTGAAGGCAGTTACAGGGGATGGGGTGGCCGTCTTCTCATGGGCCCTAAAGGTTGGTGCCTGAACCAGTGGGAAATAGATTATGTCCCAGTGAAATGAGTTTTGTAATGGTCAGAGCTTCCGAAATGGAACCAGGCTGTCACAGGAAGAAATGAATTTCTTGTTGTTTAGGATATTCAGAATAAAGGGTTCATGGAGGATGGAAAGGAGCAAGGGGTGCTTTAGCCCAATGTATTTGTTTGAGAATGTCTGTATCTGTGTGTGAGTATGTATGCACATATGTATGCGTATATGCACAGAAAACAGGATTGGGTGGATGACCTCTTAGGGCCTTTGTAGCCCTAGGATGCTATATTTTTTATGAGCAGAGATTATTTATCCACATTCTATTTCTTTTTGTTGTTGTTGTTTTACTACATATAGTAAATCAAATCCAGGGCTCATGGATTTTATTTTTTATTTTTTTTAACAACCAGTGAGTGAGTGCTGATAGGTGGAAGGGGAGTAACCCGGAATTTAGGAGATGTAGGTTTAACATCTCCTAATTTAGCATTGCCACTTACTAGTGGTGTGACCCTGGGCAAATAAACTTTCTTTAAGACATAGTTTACTACATTGATAAAATATAATCTTAGGACAAATCTGATCTATTTTTTTCTTATTTAACATTCTATGATTACTCAGGCTATTCATAAATGAGTCTATATACATTTTATACATTTATTAGTTTTGGCCAGTGCAAAAACAGGTGGAAGATTATCTGCACTTAGGAGGATAACGAAGCCTTCTCATCTGAGGGTATTTCATATGTAGACACACACCTTTATTTTTACAATTTTTTTTCACAGCCTCCTGCTGCTAGTTTTTCTCCAAGCAGCATCTTTTGCTTATTAAAAGAATCCTGGGTAAGACACTCAAGAATGAAATAGCACTTTTGCTTACTTAGAGCATGAATTTTATTACCATCCAATAGTACACGTAAGAGCTGCACATTTATATTTGATTTGTAACATTTGTTTGTGGTACGATGTCCTGGGCTGCAGATTTAAATGGATTTCTACCACTGTTCTCCTGGAATGGTGTGGTCATTACACGTCTGTCTGCAAAGCCACATCAGGGTTTCTTCCCTCAGCTTGACTTCAATCTGGGTTCCAAGGCTTTCTGATTATTAAGCTGCAGAGAGTTCAAATTTGCTATCAGACAATTGGAACTAATTGTCTGAGACGATTTACATCCATCAGTGCAGGGTTTTATGGCTTTTCAGACTCTGCGTAAGATGAATAAATATCGGAGCTTGAGTCATTACTCTGCTTTATTACCTGAGATGTGCTGGGGAACCCGAAGATAATTTAGGCACTATGACTCCGTCGGATAGTGGACCACTGTCAACTTGTGGGTTCTGGTGGTATTTTGCAATCTGTCCACTTTCACCCTTTACAATTCCCACCTTAAAACCAATGAATCGAGTTGTTTTGTTTTGTTGTTTTTGTCGTTATTTATTTCAGTAGGGAATTCTATTAAAGAAATGGGAGTAACTTTTGGTTTTCTTTTGGTAATTAGGGCTTCTATTTCCATCCTCTTCAATCCTCATCTCTCATGCACACATACACTTCATTCTTTTGCTCACTTAATGGACCCAGAGGAAGCAAGTATCATCCTTTTCATCTCGCAGCTTTGACTTTAGTGCGGCAGAGGCTGCCCAACCAAGGAGCCTGCCGGTGAGCATGGTCACCTCACACCCATGCTAGTCAGTGAGACGGTTCACCAGCTCTTGCTTTGACAAGCCCATTTTAAAGTCTTTTAATATAGCTTCAAAAATGAATTTTTCAGTGTTTCTAGGGAAGTATTTTCATAGTTAAATCATTTTACTGTCTGGAAATTCACCCCAATTTGGATTCATTTTCTAAATTTATTTTTACAAAGACATTTTAGCTTTGTATTTTTCTGACCCCATGTTACACATGCAACTAGTGCAAAGATATTTGGTTCATTTATTAAAAATAGCCAATGAGGGCTGTTTAGTCAATTCTTAGTTTCCTTTTGAACAATTCTTATATCTGTATTATTATATGATTAGGAGAAAATCCACATTGAACTTCCATTTAGTTTTAGAGAAAAGAAAGGGATGACATGGCTACATTTATCTGAGAGAAATAAATTAAAAAGACACAAATTTCAAACGAAAGTGTCTTTGTGTATCCTTCTTGATGACAATCTTGTGCTCATATGCCATTAATCATGAGAACAAGAAATGTTGGAACTCAGATTTTAGGGGTGAAGGATACATATGTAAAAAAGACAAAGTCTGGATGTGAACTTTAATAAATGTGAAATCAATACAAATTTATCAAATGCCTAATTTAATGATTGGGCATACAGGAACGAATAAGACACCTTGACCTGTCTTCAGAGAACTCACATTCAGCATACAGTGGATACTCCACAAGGAAATGTAACAGGACGCAGTGATTGCTTCAGTAGACGTACAAACGCGGTGGAAAGAACAGCTTGCTTTGAGTTAACTTAGGGAGGTATTCTCAGAACCGATTCACGGGACATTCCTTGAAGGATGAATTAAAGCTTACTGGAAAGACAGAGGGGTAAAATGCATTCCAGTCAGATGTACTAGCGCGAGACCAGCTCCAGCTGGCTGCTCATTCCCTGATTTAAGATTTGAAATTTAATTTGATTTTCTCCTTGGTCCTTTTTTCTTCTTTTCCTGTCACCTATACTAATCTTGTCTTTTAATCCTAATTAAGGATTGAAAGTGCTGAAATAAGCAATTTTCCTCACTCTCTAGCCCTGTCCTGGGCAGTCTCAACTATAGAGAGTCTGTGGACATGAGGTCGGTGTTGGCAATGCCCAGGTTCGTCCCCCACCCGGACCCTCTTCTGGGGTACACCTGCCTCTAGCTATTGCTCCCCATCCATGGGAGGTCTCTAGGGTTCCCTTGGTCTCACACAAAAGCCTCTTGAACTCTCTTCTTCACCTCCTCAAACTCACTCTTCAAACAACCCCAGGATATAAATTCAGATTGAGTCATACCACTCTGCTGCCTAAAAGTTTCAATGACTTTCATTTCCTTTGAGATTAATTTTAAAAACCTTAACAGCATCTGCGAAATTCTGCTCAGTTGAATCCCAGGTTCCCTCTCAGCTTCCTTGCTTGGCTCCCCACTCCCTCCCAGCTCTGCCCTCACAGGGCCTCTGCCTTAGAAGGAGCAGCCTCTGTCCACCTCAGGGCTCTCCCATCTGCTTCTTCTGCCCATGATTCTCTGTCTGTTGCTCTGTGCATCAGGAATTATTTTCCCAACATTTTTCAGGGAAACTTTGCTAGGTCACTCAGACTAGCTTCTGTCTCCGCTTAGTACATGCAGCGTGTAATACAAGCACAGTTTAATTGTAATAAATCTGTTCATTGTGCAAGATTCTATGTTCCCACAGGCAAGGATTGTATGCTCTTCACTGCCCTATTCCCTGCAGTTGAGGAATGAATAGATGCAAAGAAGAAAGGAAGGAAGAGTGGGAAAACAGGCAGGCATATATGAGGAAGACAGAAGAAAATTTTTGAAATGATAAATCAATATCATTATATATTCACCAAATTGTGAGTAATCCAAGAAGGTCGGTTCAAGAGTTGACCAATTAGAGAAAAATATGAAATTAAGATAAACATGAGAAATACAGGTCGTATGTTAAAAACTCTTGACTAGAAGAAAGGAGACAGAGCTCCATTCTCTATCTAAGTTAACCCTGCCATTCTGAGGAAGTCACTTAAGCTTTCTGGGTCTGAGTTTATTCAACAGTAGAAGGAGGAGCTGGGATGAAAAGAAACACCATGGAATACTATGCAGCCATAAAAAAGAATGAGATCATGTGTTTTGCGGGAACATGGATAAAGCTGGAAGCTAATTATCCTTAGCAAACAATTGCGGGAACAGAAAAACCAAATACTGTATGTTCTCACTTATAAATGGGAGCTAAATTATGAAAACATATGAACACGAAGAAGGAAATAGACAGTGGGGTCTACTTGAGGGTGGAGGGTGGAAGGAGAGAGATGAGCAAGAAAGATAACTATTGGGTACTGGGCTTAATTCTCAGGTGATGAAATAATTTATACAACAATTCCCCATGACACAAGTTTACCTATATAACAAACCTCCATATGTACCCCCAAACCTAAAATAAGAGTTAAAAAATGCCTCAAAATTCTAAGATTCTAAGAATAAGTGGCATGGCCAAAAGTAACCCTTTTTGGGAGAAAGAAGCAAGCATAATGGAAGAATAGAGAAGAAACAGAAGAGACAGAAAACAAGCAAAAAAGAAAAGCCACTAGGAGAGCACACGGATCACAATTACCCAACAGATTGTGGAAAAGCTGCGTGACATCGAGCTTTACCTGATTGGTCTTATTGGAGTCAGTGAGAAATAACTGTGTGTCTCAGATTTGATGAAGGAGGAAACCAAAAGCGAACTCTGAAGAGACTGACATGCAGAGGAACCATCATGAGAATTGAAGTCAACTGATCTTGGTTTTAAATCCAATTCTAATCGCTTCTAGCCACACCATTTGGTGACCCAATCAGAGGCTCAGAACCCTCAATTATTAAGCAAGGATAATAATGTCTACCTTCATTTCACAAGAATTAAACAAGTTAATATAAATAAAAGCAACTGACACAGTTTATGCTTAGAAATACTTGCTCAATGAAGGAAGACAGAGTTGAAGAGGAGTAGTGTGGACTGGCCGGGAACCATCACTGCATTTAGGAGTCGCACCATCTGTGAGTAATTTGACAATGGTGGTGGCAACCTGACTAGCAAGTAAAAGATTGATTATGCTACATGAGTAAAAAATTGACGAGATCAAGTAATTGGACATGCTAAGATGAGTTCAGAGAAATTTCAAAAGTGACTTCCAAGTTGTAAGCATAGATAATTTTTAAACATTTGGGATCATTTGTACCCCACAACGGTAGTAGGACTAGGAGTTGGCACTATGTAAAATGTCGATAAGTATCATTTTTCAATTTCATAAAAACTATTAATGATGGAATATTCAAGTGTATATATATAAATAATAATAATAATAACAAGCCCACACTTACCAAACACTGACTTTCTGTGGGTTCTCCTGTAAACAGAACTTGATGTATAATAGTACATGCAGGCAGGTGGTTTGTTGAGGATGTGTTATCAAGTCAGTCCATAATACAGGCAATGACCCTCAATTCTGTGGGACATTCTTAGCAGATTTAGAAAACAAACCTCAGAATGGTTCAAAGGAAAAGAAGTGAAAACATCTATGCCATATCTTCCATTCCCCTTGGTCAAGGGTGGTACAAGGCATTAACTCCCCTGCACTTCCAGGTCCCGCGTCTTTTATTATCCAGCAGCCTTGGTGGGTTTTCCTGAATGAGTCATCTTCCTCAAGGCATTGGAAGCCCTGAGGAAGGAAGAGAGAGGAGCGCAGCATGGGGCTGAAATGGGCGGAAATCACGTCAAAGACATCTGTGGAGTCAGGTTATTTGAGAAGTGATCCCATCCAGCAGGGAAGAGGGGCACTGTGAGTCACTCAGGGAAGAAGAGAAAGACAAGACCAGGATGCATGTGGAGTGTGCCATCACCTTAGGGAAACGGGGCTCAGATTTACGCAAGCTTTGGATAAGTTTAATGAAATATCTCAGAACTGTCCATGCAAGGAAAGATAAGAAACAGTATCTAATGGCTCCCGCTCCAGTTAGGTAAAGATGACTGTTTCTGAGTTGCAGATCATGCTGCAAGATCAGAGAAGACCAGGCAGGCAGCTATCACTGTGCACCAAGGGCTCTCAGACTTAGACACTCTCTGGTTACATTCTGTGCAAAGACAGTGAAGGTCTGCAGTTGAAGCTTTGGGAATAACTCGAGATGGAGTTAAGAGATTAGAAGTGGGGTGTAAGACATGTCTGAAACTAGTACAGGCTACTTCAAAAATACTAAATTTTTCTTGCAGTTTTTTATTTGGTATTGAGTTTTTCTGTAGATGATAGAGACCTAAAATAATGGTGATGTAAACTAGATAGAAGTCCAGGGGCATTCAGTCAAGGCCTACTGTGGTGGCCATTATTCAGGAGAGCCTCAGGGACACAGACCTTTTGGCTTTCACTAGCTTTCATTTACATATTTCTCTGTTGATGGTCTTCAGCTTCACCATCCATGATCGAGATACAGGATCTCATGTTTTTTCGCAAGCAGTGCAACACAGGAAGGCTTAAAGAAAAGGGAGGAAGGCTTTTAATTAGGGTCTTCATGAAGCCGTGAGTCAATCTCTTTTGTATTTAATGCCACTTTTATAATCAAACTCTGTGCCTGATTTTTAACACAACCTGCCTTCCTGGGGCAAGATTTGACTGTTATTAAACATTTCAATAGAAGCACTCTTGTAGCTCCCTACTAAAAAAAAAAGTTCTCGGAAGCTGCAATTCAAAACTTCTACTTATATCCAACTGACAAGAACTTAGTTTCATGGCCACACTTACCTCCATGAGAGGCTGAAACATATTTGTATTCTGGGTGCTGAGAAGTCATGTAAAAATCCTACCCTGGGGAAAAAGGACTTTGGGGAAATCTGGCAGTTTCTGCCACATGTGAATACTTGCATTTAATTCTTCTACAATCTTTCTGAGAGTTACTGTTGTAATCTCATTCCTAGTGTCTGTTTGACCACATTCTCTTTCTTACCTTTTTTTTCCCATTGTTTCGCAAGTTAGAAGTTTTATTTTATTTAATTTTTAACATGCATATTTTATATTTTGCTATTAGTGTCTGAAGTTAATAGTTTTTATCTTTTTTTCTAATAAGACAAGGGCTTTGGAACTCGTTAAAATCCCTCCACACTCACGGACACCCACAATCTTATTTAAGTTTGTTAATTTTCACTTTAGAATTTTTACTATAAATTATACCTACACAGAAATAGTGCATAAAATAAAGATGGAAAGTTGGTATAGGTATTATCGTAAGGTGAATATTGGTATAACCACATGCATTTTAAAATGAGATGATACTGCCAGAAGCCCGGAAGCTCTCATTTGCTCCTCTTAGTCACTGTCACTTCTCTGTCTCCTCAGTGTAAGGAGCCACACTGTTACGGAGATTTCTTCCTTTCCTTTAGACTTTATCACATAAGCATGCAACCATAGACACTACAGTTTATTTTTTCACATTTTATAAACCCTATTTTTCTCTGTATTTGATATCATGATGTATGAAACCATGATATACATCCAATCATAAAACGTATTTTATGTATTGATTTTGTGTTTTTGCTTTTTTTTTTTTTTGGAAACAGGGTCTCACTCTGTCAACCAGATTGAACTGCAATCATGTGATTTTGACTCACTGCAGCCTGGACCTCCTGGGTTCAAGAGATCCTCCCACCTCAGTCTCCACTAGCTGGGAACACAGGCAAGTGCCACTACGCTGGGCTAATTTTTGCACTTTTTGTAAAGATAAGGTTTCACCATTTTGCCCAGGCTGTTCCCGAACTCCTGAGCTCAAGCAATCTGCCCGCCTCAGCCTCTCAAAGTGCTGGCATTACAGGCATGTGCCACCATGCCAGGCCTTGTATTGCTTTTTTAAATAAACAATATATTTGGGAAATTTATTCATGTTGTTTCACATACCTATGGCTTGTTGATTTCATTGATGTTTAAATCCCATTGTCCCATGTATGAATACAACTTAATATTTAAAACTATATGCTTTAGAATCTTGCATTTTAAGTCTCTGATTCATTTTGAGTGAGATTTTGTGAAAGGTGAAAAGTCTGTCTAGAGTTCTTTCCTTTTTTTTGGAGGGGGGGGCATATATATGTCTAATTGTTCCAGTACCATTTGTTAAAAAGACTATCCTTTCTCTATTGAAGTGCCTTTGATTCTTGCTTTTGTGCAAGTATGATTTAACTATATTTGTGATGGTCTACTTCTGGGTTCTCTATTCAGTTCCATTGGTATTTGGTTTTTTTTGTGTGTTGATTACTGTAGCTTTAAGTCTTCAAGTTAGGTTAGGTCAGTCCTCTAATTTTGTTCTTCTTCAGTATTATATTGGCTATTCTGGTTTTCTTGCTTTTCCACCCAAACTTTATAATCAGTTTGTTAATAACCATAAAAGGATGTGTTGGGATTTTGATTGGAATTGCACTGAATCTATAGATCAAGTTGGGCAGAATTATCCTCTTAATGCGGAGTCTTCCAACTCCGTGGACACAGTGTATCTTTCATTTATTTAGATCTTTGATTTATTTGCTCAGAATTTTGTAGTTTTCCTCATATGGATCCTGTATATATTTTGTTAGAATTTACCTATTTCAACTTTTTTGGTGATAACAGTAATGCTATTTTGTTTTAATTTTCAGTTCCAATTGTTAATTACTATTAAATAGAAAAGCAATTGAGTTTTGTATATTAAACTCGTATCCTGCAGTATTGCTATGATCACTTGTTAGTTCCTCAAGTTTACATTGATTCTTTGGGATTTGATACTTGTGAACAAAGATCATTTTGCTGTGGTTATATTGATATAACCACATACAATTTAAAATTAGATGGTATTGCCAGCAGCCCAGACACCCTCACATACTCCACTCAGTCACTATTACTTCCCTGTCTCCTCAATGAATGGAGCCCTTATCACATAAGCATGCAACCATAGACACTATAGTGAATTTTTATCTCTTTCTTCCCTGTCTTTGTGCCTGTCATTTCCTTTTCATGTCTTCATGCTTTAACTAGGATTTTCAGCATGATGCTGAATAGAAGTGGTGAGATGGGGCATCCTTGCCTTGTTTGCAATCTAAAGAGGAAAACATGGATTTTTTTTTTTTTTATCTTAAGTGTGTTATTAGCTGCAGGTTTTTTAGATGTTCTTTATCAATGTGGTGCTATTTTCTAAGTTGGCTGAGAGATTTTTCTTGTGAATGGGTGTGGGACTTACCAAATGCTTTATTTGCATTTGTTGATATGATCATATGATTTTTCTCCTTTAACTTGTTTATCTGATGTACATTAATTAATTTTTGAATGTTGAACCAGCTTAGAATACCTGGAATAAATCCCACTAGGTTATATCATTTTTATACATTATTGTATTCTATTTGTTAATATTATTTGAGGATTTTTGTATCTATGTTCATAATAGATATGCATTTGTAGTTTTTCTTTCTGGTAATATTTTTGCTTTTTGTTTTGGTACTAGGGTAATACTGGCCTCATAAAATGAGTTGGAAAGTATTCCCGGTGCTTCAATTTTTTGAAAGACATTGTAGAGAATTGATATCATTTCTTTTCATTTGGTAGAATTCACCAGTGAAATCTTCTGGGCCTGGTGCTTCCTGTTTTGTAAGGCTATTATTTATTGATTTAATTTCATTAATAAATATAGCCTTATTCTAATTTTCTATTGCTCTAGATGTGAGTTTTGATAGTTTGTAAATTTCAATTATTGGTCCATTTGATTTACATTATCAAATTTGTGTTCATACAGTTTTTCATAATAATGTATTATTACATTTTTAATGTTTTTGGAACATTGGTAGTGATGTAGTGATAACCCTCTTTTATTTCTGATATTAATTTTTATCTTTTTCTTATTATTTCCTTGAATGTTCATGAGTTTTTTGATCTTCAAAAATCAGCTTTTGATTTTATTGATTAATTTCTTATTTCAATTTCATTAATTTCTGCTTTATTTTTTGTTTTTATTTTAACATTTTTCTCTGTGCATTAGGCTTGCATTGTTTTTCTTTCTCTGGTTTCCAAAGATAGAAGCTTATAGATTTTAAATTTTAAAAAATAATATATGGACTCAAACTTTAAGCCATACATTTTCCTCTAAACACTGCTTTCATTGTATTCCATAAAATTTGAGGTCACATTTTCATTTTAATTCATTTTATACATATAAATATATATTTAATTTTTTTGAGAGCTGTTCTTCAATCCATTTCTTATTTATAAGTATTCCATCAGTGCTTCCAATATTTGAGTATTTTTAAATGTTTTCATTCTGATTTCTAGTTTAGTTCCACGCATGGGCTGAGAGCATGCTTTGTATGATTTTTATTCCTTTAAATTTATTAACATGTATTTTATGGCTCAGTATATGGATTTCCCATGATAGCTTGGGAAAATTATGTATTCTCTCGTTGTTTCTATAAGTGCTGTTCAGGTCAATCATATTCGTACTGATTTTCTGCCTGCTGAATTAATCAATTATTGATAGAGAAATGTTGAAGTCATCAACTATAACAATGGATTAGTCTATTTCTCCTTGGAGTTCTATCAGTTTTTTTCCTGACATATTTTAGTGTTCTGTTACTGTGTATTTTTAGAGAATTAACTCCTAAATAATTAAACAATGCTTCTCATTTTCCCCGGTAATTTCTTTTGTTCTGAAATCTGCTTTGTCTGACATTAACATCACTTCCACTTCCTTTGGTTAGTGTAGCAAGATATACTTTCTATATTCCTTTACTTTTAATCTATGTCTTTACATTTAAATATTTCTCTTATAAATTGCATAATTTTATGTCATCTCTTAATTCATTCCTTTAGTTTTCGCATTCTGAATTCTATACTTTAAGATCTGTCTCATGTTAGGAGCTTCTTTGGGGGTGGGGTTGCTCTTTTTGACTGAATTAAAATTGTTTTTTAATTAAATTATCTAGTTTTTTATGCTTTAGGCAATTACTGATATAGTTGAGTAGATTTTTGTCACAAATATTTTGTGTTTCTCCTTTTCTCTTCCTCTTTTTTTGATTGCTGTAGTGTTTCTTAATATGTTTACTTTGCCTCTCTTAGCATACTATTTATGCACTTTATTTTTTTAGTGACCACTCTAAAGACTTCATTTTCAATTTATCACATCTAATATTAATGTTGTTAAATGTTATTGAAAGCAGATATTTTACCTCTGCCAGATAATTTCTTGATATTAAAACACTTTAATCCCACTTAGTCTAATTTCTTCCTGACTTATATGCTCATATGCATTTAATGTGGGTGAGTGTTTAGCCTAATCAGACATTATGATTTTACATTATAATGTAACACTAAAGATTTAAAAAAACTATTTAGCTTCTACCCACAGACTTACTTTCTTCATCTATTTTCCTTGTGGTAGCTCTGTGCTTCCACCTGGGAGCTGAAATTCGGTCCATCACTTACCCAGAAGTCCACTATGACTATCTCAATTTTATACGTGGGATCGTGGAGGCCAGAAAAGATTTAGCAACTTATTCATGTCACGTAACTAAAAGGTAATATTGGGGATCTGTAAGAATCCCAAGCTTATATGGTTAACAACTTCTGTCACTCATTTATTTAGTCATAAGCTAACACTTGAGAAAGCGGGAAGGACTGCAAAAAATTGGGGAATACAAAGACGTGTTCATTGGATTTATGAGATTAGGTATCCTGCTGACAGAGGAGCAATGGAAGATAGAAATTGGCCAAGCACCTTCCTTAGGGCAAAAATGAAACCAGGAAGATGGGGACAGCATCGTAGAAGGCAACAGAGAATTTCCAGGGCCTCCTCATGATTTGGGGAGTTAAATCACAAAGTATCAAGATGAACATTGTTACTTTTGCCAAAAGTATTTATATAAAAATTAAGTATGCTCGAATGTATAAACAAGGAGAAAATATGAGGGTCATTAGTTGTAATAGCTCAGGCAAAGCAATGATCACATATGGCGTGAGGAACAGTGTATGTTCCAAGACCAAGGGGCAGGAAAGGATGGAGGGAGAGAAAGGAGGGAGGGAGGCAAGGGCTAGAAACACGTAGCGAAAACCCCAGCATTTTAGAAACATCATATAGCTATGATCCTCTAAAGAAGGACTCACAACCCTGCTTTCTGCAAACCAAATCGGCTCTTAGCCTGTTTTTTCTGGGAAGTAAGATGGTTTTCTTGTTTTAAAGGGTTGTAAAACATACAAACAGCAATAAAATGATAAAGAAGAAATGCAATTCAGATCATAGGTGAGCAGGAAAGCCTAAAATATTTACTATCTGGATCTTTACTAAAAATCTAATAATTTCTGCTTTAAAGCAAGACAATATATACTTAATGTTATTATTATGAAGTTTTATTTCACTTTCAATTTCGAGCAGAATTGCTGAGGATAACATGATTCACAAAACCTCATTTTCCCTAATGCCATCTTCCTAAACTCCCCATCCTGTCTTCAGTTCCTTTACTCTGTTATAACTGAGACTTCGTACATAATAGCCTTTCTGCTTAGAATTCCCTTTATTGACTTTTAACAATTTAATATCTACTTATAATTTGAATCTCTGTACATTTTACACTTCTTAAAAACTTTTTCTATTATTTCCAAGGATTGTGCAGTTTTTCTTTCATTTTATTTTTCCACAGTGTCTAGGACTAAGTTTTGCTACTGTCATAATTGTTATGCTTTGGTTGTGTTTGTCTGTCTCCCCTACTAGACTCAAGCTCTAAGAAGTAAGCAGCTGTGTTTAATCTGTATATTATATAACCAGAGACAAAGCTAGTGCCGGCTAATTAGTTATTACGTGCTAAACAATGAATGAATGAAAGTATCACACTATGATTTCAGTTCTCTGAGTAGGAAAACTCTTTGTCACTGAAAATTTTTAAGAATGGAAGATAAGTTTTAATCCTTTTTGACTCACTGAAAAAAAAAATCACGAAAAGTACATACAAAAGTCAGAGTCCATGTAGCATATAGTTGTTTCATTTTATAAATTATTTTGCTTTTTAGGCGACAGTGAAGATACCAATGCTTTAGGAAACCAGAATCCTTTTGAGCTCTTTTACTTCCTCTTTTTTCAATACACACTTTTATGTTTATTCACTTATTCATTCTTTCACTCATTTCAGAAATAATTGTTCAGTATGTGTTACATTGCAAGACATTGTGCTAAGTACAGAGAGTATAACATGATTAAGACACTTCGCTGTCACCTCTTAGTGTAGGACTTGAAACATTTCCATTCCTAATTTAAATGTTTCTTCCTTGATGAAGACTTCACAGGTCACCAGAGCCAGAAAGTCATCTCTTCCTCTTCTAAGCTTGCACGTCAATTTACAGAATAGCACTCATGGAATTTTCATGTCAAGTGAGAGCTCTTTGAGGACAGGAATTTTCCCTGGTGTATCACTGTATTCTCCCACAGCTCCTAGAGTGCCTTTCACTTAACAAGCACTCAGTAAACACTGCTATGATGCACTGAAAACATGGAAAGTACATGTATCCAGCAAGGAGGAAAATGTCTCAGTATTTCACATGCATTGTCTTAAGCACTATTGCATTGTTTGATAGTCAAGAAGCCCTTTAGGAAGAGTATAAGATATACATTTTAAAAATGTTCAAACATCTTCATTTTAGAAATGCCTGAACACAGACTATGGAAAAAGAAAAAAAGATCTTCCAAGCCAAATGTAAAAAAAAAAAAAAAAGAAAAAAAAATCCATGACATCGTTTAGGATGTAGTCATATGGTTTACAGGTTACAGATAACCAGATAACTACAGGGAAGATTTCTGACCTATAAATTGAAGAATAATTCTGAATCATTATTTGAAATAATAGTAAAGAATAAAAA
Organism: Pongo pygmaeus; assembly: GCF_028885625.2. Taxonomy (NCBI): domain Eukaryota; kingdom Metazoa; phylum Chordata; class Mammalia; order Primates; family Hominidae; genus Pongo; species Pongo pygmaeus. Next base: position 128,812,229 of record NC_072385.2, read on the forward strand.
TCTTCTCAATTTGAGTAGTGATCTTTTTATACACTTAAGCAAAATCAAATAAGAAATCATGCCGATTCACATAAAGCTACCTTATATTATTGGTCTAAGTTAAATAAGCATGGTTAAAATATATATTACATTACAAATCATGTTTGTGATCCTGAGTTTGTCTTCCAGTAGCTTTGTGACTTTTTCAGGTTGTGGAGTCTTTCAGGAGGTCTGCATAATTATGTGTTAAGTGTGTTATCAGAAGGAACTGCGTAAGACTTCGGACAGAGGAGCTGGCTGAGCCTTTTTACGGAATCCCTCTACTCAAGCACTCACCAGCTCTACCTCCATCTGAACACTGCTCTGATTAATCCTCTGGAAGTTTAAACTTGCTGTCTTCATTTCTGTGTCAAATACTAAATTTGATCATATTTATAGTAATCAATCCTATCCATGCATGCTACTTTTAATGCAATGAAAGTGTTATTTTGTTTTATTTAGGTATTCTTACATTTCAAATCAATGCCCACACTGTAAAATGTGAAAATTATTTTACTATTTATTATGTTATTACAATGAATATTTGTTTTGCTAGCAAACAGGTATCTCCCTCACACCAGAGCTGCTGTAACCTCTGAGAAGCCAAAGCATAATGGGCTTCCGAGCAGGGAAATCATGAACACAATGAAAGCACTATGCTTAGTTTTCATCCCATCACTATTGCTAATTAGCTACTTAGCCCTGTGCAAATCATCTGCACCTCCGTCTCATCAATTCAAATGTGGAGGACTTTGCCATCCCTAATTCACAGAGCCATGATGATGACAGGTAGTAGACACAGGTGTGTCACTGTGTGAAACCAAAGGCAACGGTCTTTCCTTCAAAAATGGAAAAGGGAGAAGCACTGGGTTTCCATTTGAAGTTATGCCAATTATAAATCATAATAATCTCTGTTGAAAGAATCAAATTAGTGAAAGGAAAGTTAATTCTCTTTTTTTTTACATAAGTACCATCAAATTATTAGAAACAGCTATTAAACGGAAAGTAAGCTATGATTCAAAACTTTTGCTGGGTGTGGTGGCTCATGCCTATAATCCCAGCACTTTGGGAGGCCGAGGCAGTTGGATCACTTGAGGCTAGGGGTTCGAGACCAGCCTTGTCAACATGGTGAAACTCTGTCTCTACTAAAAACACAAAAATTAGCTGAGCGTGTTGGCGGGTGCCTGTAATCACAGCTGCTAGGAAGGCTAAGGTGATAGAATCACTTGAATCCAGGAGGCGGAGGTTGCAGTGAGCGGAGATCATGCCACTGTACTCCAGGCTGGGTGACAGAGAGAGACTGTCTCAAGAAACAAACAAAAAAACTTTGCAATCAGTAATCTTACAAATTTAAGAGCAAAATAGTTTCTTGATTTCTAACTTCAAGGATATCTTTATTGTTATTTGTAAAATACAGTGAAAACAGAAATGTAGGTATGCTTATATCAGTCAGTTACAATCTGATTACATTTTAAACAAGGGGAACATTTTAATTTATTGCTACGTAATTGGAAGAACAAGGAAGGATACAAAGTTCCATAAAAGTAAAAATAAATAAAAAAGGGGGCAGGAGACTTCCAAAGTAATCTCTGGTGCCCCAGTTGCTCCATTTCAGTATTTTTAAAAAGATTTCCAGGGCTCTTGAAGAAAGTTTAATTTTTGTTGCTTTTATTGTTATTTTTTTATTGAGGGTAAGTTTCAGTCTGTGGCTTCTTAGTGGTCTGCTTTTATAGTTAACTCCAGGAAGAGCAATATCAGCACCATTAGACTCAAAGTGTGTTTCCTTTATCAAGTGCTGATCATTTCAATCACAGGAAATAAAAACTTAAGAGCTTTCAGGATGTTGTATGAAACTCACACAGAAACATGACCTGGTCATTCTATCTTAGGCAATCTATGGAGATACTTATTCTTTTATCTGTTTTGCAAGCCTAGTATTAAAAGGTTTAGCATGAACTTCTTCAAAAGGAATAATTTAACTAAAAAAAAATTTTGATTCTTTCAGTCATCTATAATCATTTATAAATCAAAACATATTTAATTTAATTTTGTCAATATCTAACCCAGGGCTGCAAAGATGTAGTATCAACTTTGGATAAACTTCTTAAGGTTTTTAGCATCTGTGAGAGAAAGAGTATAGAGGTGAGGAACATGGGGAAGAAGTGGTGTTTAGGCAAGTGGGCATCTGGAGAAGTGTGGAGGGTGAGACTTGCATGGTCACCACGGCCAGCTGACTGCTTTCAACTCTTTGTCCTTTGTATTTGTTTTTTAAAAAGTTTATTTCACATAGAAGAATTTAAATTGTTAGTAAATTAAAATCATATTAGTTTAATCCAGGTAGCTTTGAAAGTATGCAAATCAAGCTGTTTTGATCGCTATTCACGGGAAAGCACAATACTCAATGTGGTAAATAAGAATAAACCATTAAGGCCGAGAGTGGTGGCTCACACCTGTAATTACAGCACTTTGAGAAGCCAAGGCTGGTGGATCACGAGGTCAGGAGTTCGAGACCAGCCTGGCCAATATGGTGAAACCCCATCTCTACTAAAAATACACAAATTAGCTGGGCATGGTGGTGTGTGCTTGTAGTCCCAGCTACTTGCGAGGCTGAGGCAGGAGAATCGCTTGAACTTGGGAGGTGGAGGTTGCAGTGAGCCGAGATTGTGCCACTGCACTCCAGCCTGGGCAACAGACTGAGACTCCATCTCCAAAAAAAAATAAAAAAATAAAAAAAACCAGAAGAAACCATTGAAACCTCTTGGAAAAAGCAAATAAACAAAAATCAATACATCTGGCTATCTTAGCAGCTAATTCTTTTAAAAGGCTTATAGTTTTTAATGTTGAATCTTCTATATCAAATATTGTAATATTTAATCAATACAAGGACACTGGAGTTAAATGTAAGATTTTTCATCTTATTTCATTACCTAAGTCTGTTATTGCTGGGCTTCTCAGTTCTTTCATTTAATTTTAAAGTGAAGCTAATAATTTTCCTTTCTAAGTCAAAAATAAAATATTAAACAGAGAAAATTTGTTCACAACTTCCATCTGATAAAAACATGGTGTTCAAGGTCTTATAACGCTTTCCTAGATTATAGATTGTAAGCATATCATGCTGATAATAACAAGTAGTACATAATGATTTATAAGTTGCACATTACATAGAGGGAATAAGAGAATAAGGATCCTATTTGCTAAATAGCTGTTCTGTGAATAAGAGAATAAGGATACTATTTGCTAAATAGCTGTTCTGTGACAGCAGCCAAAATAATAATAATAAAAACATATCATCTTTTACTAATCCTTTCCACCAGATTGAAGTAGCCATTTTATCATATAATTCAAATAAGAACATTGAGATTTAGGATGATTCCAAAACTGCCTTCCACCTATCCTTTCACCAAATATTTGGCTGAAAGAGTTAATCTCATAGAATATTGTCTGTCTCTGTCACATTGAAGAAGGTAAATATATATTTTCTGAAATACATTAATCTACATTACTTCTATGCACAGGAGATGACTTATTCTGTGCTTCCAAGTATTTATGTTGTTCTTGCATCAGGCCAATTCACTAAAATTTTGTATACTTTGATATTACTAGTCTAGTCCTTCAGAAAATGCCTTCACTGAATTTCATTTCAGAAGATTGTTTTAATAAATGGCCAGGTAGGATTCACTATTGCATTCTATGAAACAGTGTTGCTGTGGACAGAGTCCAACATATCCCTCTGAAATACTTCTAGGAAGTTCAATGAGAAAACTATTTTGAGAGAAATTCGGAGTAAGAGAGTTGTGATTGATTGGAAACCAATATATATAATAACACAATAACATGATAGCTCAACAGTATCATATTAATATATCCGATAATTTGTTTGGAAGATATTTCTGTGTATGAAATTTAAAATTAAATTAATTTTAGAGAATAACAGAAGTAATATATCTTCTTTTAATTTGGCACTATAATTTACAATGTACTTCTAAATGTGTTATCTCAATTTTTTCTCATAGCAACCTCAGGAGGTTGTCAGAAAAGTATAATTATGTACATTTTCCAAATTACATTACATTTTCCAAATAAGGAAGTAATTATGTACATTTCTGTATGTATATAATTACACATGTATATGAAAGGGAAGATTGGCAGTTTTCAATAACTACTTGCTTATGAGCCTGGAATTAAAGTTTGATTCCTATTTTTGAATCCAATGTTCTTTCATTATGCTAAACTACATTTCTTTCAGTTTTTAGTCCATTCCTCTTAAGACATTAATCTATCTTTAGTATTTGGTGTGGGAGGTGGCCTTTCTTAAGGGAGGGGAAAATGATAGCTTCATATCCATAGTGTTTCATTTGCATATGAGCACAGACAGATCATCAAGGAAGAGTGAGCACTGACACTGGAGAGAATTGGTCTGAAATGTTGGGTTTACTTCTTACTAGCTGTGTGACATTGGACATTTTAAAATGTAGAGCTACTAATAAGGTTATTGTAAATTTTGAAAATAAACATTTTGGTGGTTGATTCAAAAAAGGTAATAAAAGATGATGACTAATAGCAATAGGTATAGTCATTGTAATAGTTATTATATGCTAACGTTTGCAAGGAGACAGTGAAAATAATATAAGGAAGAGATTAATTCTGCCCTTGGTACTCACAAACATATCTATATAATCCAGGAATATGATGATGTTCATTTTGTTGAGTATTGTCTCCTTAAAGTCAGTAACTATTAAAATTGAAAATGCACGCTTTTGATTCTGCAATACCATTCTCGGGAAACACTCCTATATATATTATTGGATATAAGGATATCTGCATAACAATATTTGTTACAGCAATATTTGCAGAGGCCTAACCTATAGCAACCTTACTGTCTGTCACTGGGGAAATGCTTGAAGACGTGTTCATCTCTATTAAATTTGTAGGATGGAATTGTATGCAGGTATTTAAAATTGATTATCTCTGTATTTGTTGACCTTAAGGCATAGCCATATAAACTGAGAAAGCAAATTTCAGAATAATGTGTATAGAATAGTACTGTTTCATAAGAACAAGTGAGACAAATCCATATAATCATGTATATATGGATATATATGTTCGAAGGAAAATAGAGACAACTATTGAATTCTATATAGCAGGAAATAAGATCAGCATTCTTAAAGAAATAGGATTGGGGGTTTGGGTAGAGGTTTTTTTTTTACCTTTTCTTTTTTTAAATCTTTGCAATATGTCATTAGTTACAGTGAACCCATGCATCAATTAGAATGCTTTCAGTTGCATGCAGCAGATTACCTAAATAGAAATAGCTTAACCCTAACAAAATGATTAACTCCAAAGAATTTTGTTCTGACCTTTTCTGCCTGTTGATTTTCATCATCATGTTGTTCCCTCACAATTCTCGTGGTTTCAAAGTAACCACCCTCTCCAGACATCCCATCTGTGATGGTTAATAGCATGTGTCAGGTTGAGTGGTCTAAGGAATGCCCAAGTATTTGGTAAAACATAATTTAAGGTTGTGTCTGTGAGAGTGCTTCAGAAAGAGGTTAGCAGTGAGTCAGTAGACTGAATAAAATCACCCTCGCCAAAGCAGCTGGGCATCATCCAATCTGTTGACGTCCCAAATCTAACCAAAAGGAAAGGAAGGGTGAATTTGCTCTCTCTGGTTGAGCTCCGATATCCATGTTTTCCTGCCTTTGGACATTGGAGCATCTGGTTCTCTAGCCTTTAGATTCTAAGACTTACACCTTCCTTTCCTATTTTCAGAGGCAGAGGGAACTACACCACCAACTTTCATGGTTCCCTAGGTTGCAGATAACAGATTGTGGGGTTTCTTAGCTTCTATAATCATAGGAATCAATTTCCATAATAAATCTCCTCTTATATAGCTATGTATCCTATTGGTCCTATTTCTTTGGAGAATCCTAATACACCATCCTATGTAATGATGTCCAAAAGCAGAGAGGGCGCTCTCACTCTCTTTCTCTGCTTGTCTTTCTCTTTCTCCCTCTCAAGGCTTTGACAAAAGCCAAAAACCCCTCAGCAGTATTCCTTTCAGCTTTCAAACCACTCTGTCCAAGAAAGGCTGAGAAAATGAGGATGGATTTTTGCAGAGTCTGCCGTGGGAAGCAGAACTTGGCAGTGGGGAAACGAGGGTGGAGGGAGGGAAAGACTGCAGGGAAGGCAACGAGGAGAGTCTTCCACAGCCCTTTACATTTTTACTTAAAACAAATATAGTGCTTTTGCAAACTAGAAAAAAAAAATAGAACACATAAAAAGTAAAAAAAAAAAAAAAAAAAAAGAACAAAAAAGATTCCAATTTAAAAGTCTATGATGTGCGCATTTGTTTAAGACATTTCCCAGAATGTTCTGTGGGCATTCCCAGCAGAGGACAGAATAGACAGAAATCTGCTCTGTTTTAGGATGAGTCCACTGGTGGGCTAGGACAGCTCTCAGAGACACACAGACACTGGGCCACAGAGGACTGGGTCAAAGCCAAGTGCACCTCTCAGAGCCTACACCACTGCGTGCGAGACAGCTGTTTTAGGTTTATTGAGTCTTCACTTCGGGTCACCAACTCATTGGCACAAGTGGAAGAGCAACTCTCCCTGAGGGACATGGGCCCCACCTCTGGGAGAGGAGAGGCGTGCTTGTTGTCCTGCAGGATCCAGGAGGGGGAAGCTGCAGCCCACGTTGATAACGTGATGGTAACGGCTGATGTGGAGGTGGGAGAGTTGCCCATGCCTAAACTCACAGACTCCACCTTCTGTGAAGAGTCCACTGCTAACAAACTAGTGTGTCATGCTAAGGACAAGGGCCACCTCCCTTTAGTAAGTTGTGCCATAACAACAAAGGAAAAACAAAGAGACAAAGAGTTTTCTTTGTGAAGTGAAACTATTTTGTTAACTGTCGTTTTTGTGGCTTAGGGTGATGCTTGGGAAGCCGTCAATGAAAAGTGCCCAGGTGGGGCAATGCTTGCCTGCCTTAACATCTCTTCAGCTCTCACCTGGCAGCCCCTCCAGGTAAAGACCCAGAAACTGCTTGATGCAAACCTGTTTCCAAAGAAAGAGCGCTAATCTGGAAGGGATATGACAGACCAGTTTTGTCACCCCCATCTACCACTTACTGATCCTGTTTGGACATGTCCATAGAGATCATTTTTGCCACATAAAAAACAATGTTCTGCTTGCTGTGCTTCAGCCAGTTCAGCTCTGATGGGCACGACACCCTCCACACTGGTCACCCTGGAGCCTGCATCTGCTCTGAGGCCCCTGCCGAGGCACCTGCCTGCGACTCAGGTCTTGGCAATTCTGCCGTTGCATTGAAGAGAAAAGGAGGATGACCTTCTTGGCTTTTTGATGTGCTTTGTAAGAGGAGCTCCCAGCAGGTTAAACTGGACCTCCTCATATGGCACAAATTGGCAAAACAACTCTTTTAACTGATGCACGAGGCTCTGGTCTCCACATTTAGAGTAACTCTGCTAGAATGGGCTCCAGTAACTGCTCTGACTCTAGCCCCAGAAACAACCCCTGCCTCAACCCATAGGCTCTTCAGCTAAACCAGGCTCAGTTTACCTGGGTTTTTCACCTCTGTGAAGAGTTCTCTCACAGAAGTCCTACAAGTGACTACCACAACTGGGCTTCTGCACTCCCTTAGACATGTCTGTTCTTTTCCACACCAGAAGACCTTAGTAAACACCAAGTAAATGCAAATATATTCTTACATGAAACACGATCCCTTAGAACAATGTGCCAGGTATAATAACTAAGTCAAATATTTGGCTTGACAGAAACTCTCGTGAAAAAAGCTATGCCACATGGGTCTTTTATTGCCAACTTTATATTTGAACTGAAATTATTTTATCCAATCAGATGCCACGCAAATCCCTGAAGTTGAGTGGCACAGGGCAGGTAGATTGTGGAGCAACCTGGAAAGACTCGATGCAAATATGGATGAGGAAGGCTGGCCTTCACAGTGCTTAAAACCAGGAGGGATGGTTGGGAGTGGTGGCTCACGCCTGTAATCCCAGCACTTTGGGAGGCCAAGGTGGGCAGATCAGGAGGTCAGGAGATGGAGACCATCTTGGCTAACATGGTGAAACCCCGTCTCTACTAAAAATATTTTAAAAAAGGTTAGCCGGGCATGGTGGCGGGCACCTGTAATCCCAGCTACTTGAGAGGTTGAGGCAGGAGAATGGTGTGAACCCGGGAGGTGGAGCTTGTGGTGAGCCAAGATGGCGCCACTGCACTCCAGCCTGGGTGACAGAGCAAGACTCCATCTCAAAAAAAAAAAAAAAAAAAAAAATACCAGGAGGGATTTGTGGGCAACACCATATACTTTCTCCACAGTTCTGAGCTCTTCTTTGGGTGAATGAGAGGTAATGTATGTGCTCTGGAGTTTGTAATGTAAAACAAACATTGTGAGCATACTTGATTCTAATGAGTTGGAAGAGTCCAAAGGAAGAGGGATGACAAGGCATCTTCTTGGAAGCAGAGCCTAGGCCCTCCCCAAACATCACACCTGCCAGGCTTCGATCTTGGACTTTCCCACCTCCAGACCTGTAAGAAATATTTCGTCCTTACTCAATTACTCAATTTCAGGTATTCTATTATAGCAACATAAAACGGGCTAAAACACTCCTAGATTAACATATGCAATGTAACAAAATACCCAAATAATTGATATGGAGATTTAATTGAGAAGCAGTGAGTTAATATATTTTACCATGTGTTTATAACAATACAGAAAAGCACAAAAATATAGACACAATTAAGATTGTACAAAGATATTTAACATTATTCAATTATTTACCTTAATCTTTCCTAATCTAAGAAGTATTAAAACATCATTCTTATAATCTTAAATTTGAAGCAACTTTCCACAAATTGCTTAACAAAAGAAAATCAAACTAATGTTTGTGTATATATATATATATATATATATATATATATATAAGCTTAGGTTATAAAATTCAATTCACATGAGAAATAAGAATTACCAATCCATATTTAAAATGTGCTCAAAATATCTCATATCAGATAATGAGATATCTTTTTATTATGTAATAGATGCAAAAATTAAAAATATCAAACACATTCAGTGCTGGGTATGGTCTGGAAAAGGGGCACTCTTTTTATGTGTGGCTGGTGTGAGGTAGTAAACTGCTATTTTTTTTTTTTTGAATGAAATCTGCTAGAAGCTGTTAAAAAGAAGCCTTATCTTTTTCTCAGCAATCCCACAGAGTTACAATAAAACAAAAATGCTGACATGTCTGAGTGAAGTCAAGTGATGTAACCTACAACACTGTTTCTACTGGCCCAAAACAAGATGCCTACTTATTAGTGACAGTTATTGAGTAAATTATGGTGCAGCCATTACAACACTATGAATTAATTTTATATCTATTATCAGAGCATAGTTCTTGAGACATGTATCTATTATGGCATTTGTGTTATATGCACATGTAACTATATTGACTAGTGCTTACTATCTATTCCATGCTATCCTAAGTGCTTGCAAGTTAGTACGGTTTTGTTTTTGCACACTTGGTGAACAATATCTTATATACTTACATGTGTTAATTTTATAAGCTCAAGCTTTTCAAGTCTTGCGTACGTAATTGCACAGGCTTTCTAGTGGAATGAGGAGAAGCCTGTGCAAGTTGGGGCCGCTATGGGTCAGTTCTCCTCTCTGAACAGGTGCTCTCATTGGCTGGGCAGGATACTGCTCTGAATAAGAATACCTGTCCAGATGTGTGATCTTGGGCAAATACTTACCATCTCTGTCCTTTGATTTGCTCTTATGTTTGATAAGAATGATCATGATGATAAAAAGTAAACATAATATCCACCTCATAAAAGTACTGTGATGATTAAATGAATTAATGCATGTAAAATGCTTATAGAAGTGTCTTCTATTTCATATTTAACAAACACTACCTATTACAAAATACACATGGGTGGTGATCATTTTTGCCTTTTCTACTTCCAAAAATCAGTGAGACAGCATACGTCAAAGTTACTTATCAACTTTAAAACACAATATTAACTTATTATTATCATCCTAGAAAATTATGTGTGCTGGCAAGTTATATTCATTAGTTGATCTGATTCATTATTTCCTTTCTTTTATATTAAAAGATACTGAGAAGTATTAGAAGAAATTTTAAATTCAGGTACTCAAGAAAACTGAGTATTTGAAACTTTTTCAGCCTCTGTTTGCAAATGTATTTAATTTCCATTAACATCTGAACCACTACACACCTCTTTCTCTTGTTGGGTTGCTGGAAACTGCATTTTACGGAGTGACATCTATGACTGCCTTCATGACTCACTAAGCAGTCCTGTTCTTGGCTGGTGGCAAAACCAGCTCACCTGAACCCTGCAGATGTGCCCAGAGGTGCCCCTCACCCAGCCCTGGGAACCCTGCAGATGTGCCCAGAGGTTGCCCCTCACCCAGCCCTGGGAACCCTGCAGATGTGCCCAGAGGTTGCCTCTCACCCAGCCTTTGCCTTAATGTCACTTGGCTGCCTGGGGAGCTTTGGTGTCAGAAAGCCACACCATTGCTGGGCTCCATCTCTTTCTTGACATGCCACCACTAACTTTATTATTCTTTTCTTTTTCTTTATTTTTTTTCTTTTTTGTAAGGAGAGATTTCTACTCCTAGCAGAATATGCAGCTTAAAATGAATTTGGGTACCTATTTCTCTGAATGAGCAGACATAGCTCACACTCTTCTCTAGCACAGGGACTATCTTAGAGTGTGATTCACAGGGTTGGCCTCTTATTCCAGCCTTGCCTTTTTTCCCTGGTTTGACACTCCAGTCTTCTGGGCATGTCTTTATATGAGAAGCCTATAGCTATGGATACTGTTATGGATTGAATTGTGTCCCCCCAAAATGATATGTTCTAACTCCCAGTAGGTCAGAATGTGACCTTATTTAGACATAGGGCCACTGCAAATATAACTAGTTAAGATGACATCATAATGGAATAGGGTGGGCCCTTAAACTACAGTGACCAGTGTCCTTGTAAGAAGAGAAGAGACAGATATACACAGAGACACCTGGAAGGCCGTGTGAAGACAGAGACTGGGATCGATTGGAGTGATGCTGCCAAGAGACAAGAAACACCCAGGGCTCCATGAACCTAAGAGGTAGGAAAAATCTTCCCTCAGGGGCTTTGGGAGAGCATGGCCCTGGCCACACCTTGATGTCGGACTTCTGGCATCCAGAACTGGGAAAGGATACACTGATGTTGTTTTAAACCACTCAGTTTGTCGAATTTTGTTCTGGCAACCTTAGAACAGACATCATTACTTTTCCCCGGGGAAACTCCTAAGCCCATATGCAAAATGGTAAGTACCCACAAATGTGTAGGAACTGGGTTACCTCCTAACCCTGGTTGCCAGCTCTAATAAGGCGCTACCACCGCTGTCCTCTTTCTTCAAGCTTAAGCTGGGAAGAAACCTTTATCACACAATTTAACAGGCAAGGCTGCAGATCTTTAGAATATATTGTAGGGTGAGGTAAAGTTCTGCACAAGAAAGCAACAGGTAGAAATCAAAATGTTTTTTTATTTTCCCACAGTCAAGTTTTAGTAGTATGGATTAATTTGTTTGATAGAAATGTTGACAATATTTAAAGACAAAACATACCTACATCTAAATATGTTCCTCCACATTCAAAAGCCAATATTAATAATTTTTACATTATCATTTTTATATGAGAGTTTGTGTCCCCTGTGACACTAATAATAATTGATATATAAATTTGTATAGACAATGTGATGACACTAACACCTTTCTGGTTGATCACACACCTTGGTGAGTCCACTTCGAGCTGCTGTGTGCAGAGGTCCTGACAGGCACAGATGCAGGCAGAAGAGATTAGACGCAGAGGCAAGAATAACAATTTGTTGGGTTTTGTCCTGAAAGGGAAGAGGAGAAGAGCGAGAATTTGACAGGAAGAAGGGGAGCCCCTCTGCATGTGGGCAGGGCCGAAGAGAGAGAAATCTGTGCCAGTGATGTGGCCAGAAAGGGCCGTAAAGAGTCAGAGTGCCTAACACACAATTGGTTTTTTGATTTAAATGCTGTGATGTAACTTTCTGTCCCCTTTCACCTCTGTGTACTGCAATTGCCTTCTGAAAATCTTAAGAAAGATCTACCGCGCTTAGGAAGACTTTGGATGAAGGATTGAGTACGAGGCTTAGTGTCTGGGTGACAAAATAATCTGCATATCAAACCCCTGTGACAGAGTTTACCTATATAACAAACCTGCAGGCGTACCCCTCAACTTAAAATAAAAGTATTTTTTTTTTTTTAAGAAAAAAGATGTTGAAGAACAGATGAGATCACACATTTACATCAACAAGTGAGCTGCTCTCCATGGGAGTTTGCTGAGCTCTGGGGCGAGGGGGGTAATGAGGACTTCTTCAGTGCCAGGAATTGGAGGCTGAGACACGTTTTCACAGTCCCAAGGAGCAAGACAGTCTCAATAACATGTTGAAAGAGATTTGTAAACATATCACTAATATTTAGATATTTTTGGGGGAGAAAAATATTATTTTTATTGTGGTAAAATATACATAACATAAATTTACCATTTTAATCATTTTTAGGTATACAGTTTATTGGAATAAAGTACATTCACGTTGTTATGCAGTCACCCTCACCATCCATCCCAAGCTTTTTATATTTTTCCCAGCTGAGACTCTGTAGCCTTTAAAAAATGATTCCTACTCTCACTTCTTCCTAGAGCCTGACAATCACCATTCTACTTTCAGCCTTTATGAATCTGACGACTCTAGGTATTTCCTAAAAGTGGAATTATAAAGTATTTGCCCTTTTCTGTCTACCTAATTTCACTTAGCATAATATCTGCAAGAGATCTGAATTATACCCAAGGATACAGCAGGCTAAAAAAAATGTAAGGATGGAAGAGGTATTTCATAAAGTATTAACAAAAAAGAGCAAAATGACTATACTAGTACCAGATAAAATAGACTTTAAATGAGAAAAGATTAAAGAGATACAGAAGAATATTATATGTCAACAAAAGTTTCAATGCAGCAAGATGTAACAATTATAAACATTTAAATTAGCCATGCATGGTGGTGCATGCCTGTAGTCCCAGCTACTTGGGAGTCTGAGTCAGGAGGATCGCTTGGGCCCAGGAAGTTCAAGGCTGCAGTGAGCTATGATCACGTCACTGCACTTCAGCCTGGGTGACAGAGTGAGACCCCTTCTCTCTCTAGAACAAAGAAAAACCAAAAACTAAATACATGTACACACTTAAGAACACTAATAACTAATAGCAGACCATCAAAATACATGAAGCAAAAAATGACTTTGAAGGGAAGCGTATATGGGTATACAATGGTAGTTGGAGGCTTTTAACAATGAATAATAATGTTCAATAGAGAACAACCTGACATTAAATAAATAAGGAAACAGAGGTCTAGAACAACACAATAAAGCAGCTAGATCTTTAAGACATTTACAGAACATTCTATCCAACACCAAAAGAATATATATTATTCTCAAGTGTACATGGAATATTTTCAATGATAGACCACATGTTAGGTCACAAGCTAACTCTTAATATTTTTTAAAGGATAGATATCATACAAAGTATCCACTGTGAATACAATGTGGTGAAGTTAGAGATTAATAATAAGGAAGATGAAATTTCACAAATTTTTGGAAATTAACACATTCCTAAATAACCAATGGATTAAAAAAATTACAAAGAAATTAGAAAATACTTAGAAATAAGTGAAAATGAAAACATAACATACCAAAGCTTATGGCACACAGCAAAAGCAGTAGTAAAGGAGGACATTTATAGCTCAAAATGCTTACCTTAAAAAAGGAGGAGGATCTCAAATATACAACATAACTTCACAAATTAAGGAACTCAAAAACTGAGAACTAACTAACCTCAATGCTAGCAGAAGGATGGAAATAATAAACATTACAGCAGAAATAAATAAATTAAAGAATAAAAAAGACAATAGAGAAAATAAATGAAACCAAACAGTGGTATCCAAAAAGATCAATAAAATTGACAAATATTTTGCTAAACTTATTAAGAAAAAAAGAAAAAAAGGTTCATATTGTTAAAAACAGAAATGAAAGTGGGGGCATTACTACTAATTCTTCAGAAAGAAAAAGTAGTATAAGAGAGCACTATAAACAATTATATACTAACAATTTGGTTAACCTGGATAAAATGGACAAATTCGTAGGAACATAAAACCTACCAAGACTAAATTACAAAGAAACATAAAATCTGTATAGAAATATAACTAATAAGGAGATTGAATTGAGCAACCAAAAATTTCCCAGTAAAGAATAGCCCTGGAATTGTTGGATCAACTGGTCAATTCTACCAAACATTTAAAGAAGAAATTTTGCCAATCCTTCTCAAACTTTTCTAGAAATTGAAGTGGAGGGGAACATTCTCTAACTCATCCTATCAGACCAGCATTACTCTGATACCAAAGCCAGAAAATAACACACACACACACACACAAACCAAAACAAACAAACAAACTAGAAACAAATATTGCTTATAAACACTGATCCCAGAATTCTCATCAAAATACTAGTATGCCACATTCAGCAGAATATTAAAATGACTGTACACCATAACCAAGTGGAATCTATTCCTGAAAAGCAAGAAATGCAAAACCAGTCTATGTAATACATCACATTAATGGAATGACAGGGAAAAGACAAACATGATCATCTCCATAGATGCAGAAAAAGTATATGACAAAATTCAACACACTCTTATGATAAGAACACTCAATAAAGCAGGAATAGGACAAAACTACCTCAGCATAATAAAAGTCATACATAAAAAGCCCACATTGAACATCATACTCAATGATGAAAGACAAGGCAAAAAAGTCCACTCTCACCATTTCTGTTTAACATAGAACTGGAAGTCTTAGCCAGAGCAATTAAGTAAAAAGAAATACAGGTCATCCAGATTCAAAAAAAGGACGTAAAATTATCTGTTTTTAAATAGTATGATCTTTTGTAAAAAATACTAAAGATTCTGCAAACAAAAAGAAATCCTGCAACCAATAAGTGAATTCAGCAAAGTAGCAAGGTAAACATTCAACACACAATAATCAATGCCATTTTTATACCCTAACAATAAACAACACAGAAAGAAAATTAAGAAAACCATGGTATTTGTGATAGCACCAAATGAATAAAATACTTAGCAACTAACTTAACCAAGAAGATGAAAACTTGCACAATAAAAACTACAAAACACTGCTAAAAATATCAAAGAAGACACAATAAAATAGAAAGACATCCCATGTTCATGTTTGGAAGACTTCATGTTAATACGTCAATACTACTCAGTGCAACTCTTACCAAAATCCCAGTAATGTTTCTTGAAGAAATAAAAAAAAAAATCTATCTAAAATTTATGGGGTCTCTCAAGGGATCCTAAATCTTGAAAAAGAAAAACAATGCTAGAGGACTCATGTTCTGATTTCAAAATTTCTACAAAACTACAGTAATCAAAACAGTATGCTGCTGGCACAAAGACAGACACATAGACCAGTGGAATAGAATAGACAGCACATAAATACACACTTGCATTCATGGTCAAATGATTCTTGACAAGGGGGAAAAGACTATTCATTGCAGAAAGGACAGTCTCTTCCAAAACCTGTGCTGGGTATCCACATTCAAAAGCCATATATAACAATTAACTCAAAATGGATCAAAGACATAAACTGTAAACTATAAAGACCTAAAACTACAAAACTTTCAGAAGAACACATAGAAAAAAAGCTTCATGACATTAGATCTGGCCATCTTTTTTTTGATATGACAGCAAATGCATAGACAACAGTGACAACAAGGAAACAAATAGGACTTAATGAAAAATAACTTAAAGAGCCATTATCAAAACCCTATTCACAAAGTAAAAAGGCAACTGAACAAAAACGGGAGAAAACACTGACAAATTGTATATCTGATAAGGGATTAATATCCAGAATATACAGAGCATTCCTGAAATTAACAACAAAACAACCCAAGTAAAAATGGGCAAAGAAGTTGAATAGATATTTCTCCAAAGAAGGTACATAAAAGGCTTATAAATAAGCACATGAAAAGATGCCCAACATCACTAAACATTAGGAAATAAAAATCAAAACTAGGAGATACCATCTCACACTCATTAGCATGGCTACTATTAACAACAGCAACAACAACAACAAATCCCCAGAAAATAAGAAGTGTTGTTGAAGAAGTGAAGAAATTGGAATGCTTAGGCACTGTTGATGAGAATATAAAATGGTGCAACCACTATGGAAAATAGCATGTCGGTTCCTCAAAAAATTACAAATAGAATTACCACATGAGCAGCAATTCCTCTTCTGGGTTTATATCCAAGAGAATAGAAAGCAGGATCTCAAAGAGATATTTGCATACCCATGTTCATAGCAGCAGTACTCACCATAGCCAAGAGGTGGAAGCAACCCAAATGCCCCTTAATAGATGAATGGAGAAGCACAATGTGGTATATACATGCAATGGAATATTATTCAAGCCTAAAAATAAGGATATGGCAACATATTCTACAACATGAATGCAACTTGAAGACTTTATGCTAAGTGAAATAAACCAATCAAATAAACATACTTTATTATTTCCCTTATATGAGGTACGTAGAGTAATCAAGTTCATAGAGGATGGTGAATGCAGAATGGTGGAAGGAACAGGAGCTGGAGAAAGGGAAATTGGGGAATTGTTGTTTCATGGAAACAGAGTTTCAGTTTTGTGAGATGGAAAGAGTCATGGGGACGGATGGTGGTAGTGGTTGCTGAGTTATATGAATGTACTTAAAATCACTAAACTGTATACTTAAAAGTAGTTATGATGGTAAATTTGATGTTAGGTGTGTTTTACCACAATAAGAAAACTTGAAAAAATATTTGCTACTATGTGGTATTATTTATTTCTATATATTTGTTTATTATAATGTCGTCTACTTTGTCTTAATTCCTAAACTTAATTACAATGTAATAATTCCTGAAATAAAATGGTCCTGCAAATTTCTTCTTTTTCAAGATTGTTTCAAGTATTATAAATCCTCTTTCTTCTCTGCATTTCCCTGTACATTTTAAACTCAGTTTATTTTATTTTCTTCAGAAAAAGACTACTATATTTTTGTGGGAATTGCATTACATCTACATATTCAATTTAAGGAAAGTAGACATTTTAACAAAATTGAGTGTTCTAATCCATCAATGTGGAATATATCTCAATTTTATAGGTCTTCTATAATATCTTTCAGCAATGCTTTATAGTTTATAGTGTAAAGATATTACAATTTTTATTATCCTTATAAATTATTTTTTGTATCCTCAATGCTTATATAAATTATCTTATTTTTCTATTAGGTATAATATATTTTTATATTGATTTTGTATTCTATAGCTTTTCAAGTAGTCGTTTCATGAACGCAGCAGATTTTCCTGTATATCATGTGATCTGTGAAAAACTCTAATTTTTCTTTCTCTTTTCCAAACTTTATGCCTTTTGTTCCTTCTCATGCTTTACTATACTGGCAGGAATAGACAGGACAAGTTGAATAGAAAGAGTGAAGGCTTGTTCTTCATCTTAATGGGAAAGTATTTAGTATATTGCAAATAAATGTGTATTTTCCCTAGATGCGCTTCATCAGAGTAAAGTAGTATCTTTTATCCCCAGTCTTTGGAAAGTTTTTAATCTTAGAGAAGCATTAAGTGTTTTCCAATGTTATTGTTGTTTTGCATCTGTTGAAATTATCATTTTCTTAACTTTGATAATGTAGTGAATTATTTCAATAATACTTATTTATTTATTTAATCTTTTGAGATGGAGTCTCACTCTGTCACCCAGGCTGCAGTGCAGGGCAGTGTGACAATCTTGGCTCACTGCAACCTCTGCCTCCTGGATTTAAGTGATTCTCCTGGCTCAGCCTCCTGAGTAGCTGGGATTACAGGTGCGTGCCACCACATCCGGCTAATTTTTGTACTTTTAGTAGAGACGGGATTTCACCACATTGTTCAGTCTGGTCTGGTACTCCTGAACTCGTGATCCACCCACCTCGGCCTCCCAAAGTGCTGGGATTACAGTCGTGAGCCACAGCACCTGGCCTCAATGATTTTTAAATATTAATGCAAATTTAATCTCCTTGGTCGTGTTGTATTACACATTTGTTTTGCAGATTATGATTTTTGTTTCTATGTTTATGATGACTATTCATTTTTTATAATAGATATATTGGGTTTGGTGTTATCTTTATGTTGTCCTAAAAAATGGAAGCATCTGTTCTTCCTCTATTTTCTGAATAAATATTTGTAGTATAAAGATTATGTTTTTCTTAAATCTATGGTAGCACTAAACGTTAAGCAAATTGCACCTGGAGTTTTATTTCTGGAAACTTAAAAAAAATTACAAATCTAAATTCTTTTTTTAGGAAGTGGCTACTTAGAATTTTTATTTCTTCTTAAGTCAGTTCAAGTGAGTTGTGTTTTTGTCAATAATTTATCCTTTTTTATGTTATAAAATTCATTGGTTAATTATTCATAATATTCATTTGATTTAACACAATAATACTGCAGTGGACATTTTGGTACAAACATTTTACGTGCACATATGGTAGTCAAAATAGATTCAGCAGTGTTTATCAAAAGTAAAATATACATATTTTTGGATCACCAGTTCTATGACTAATAATTGACCCTACAAATATGCTAACACATTACAAAATGCCATAGAATTAGTTTGTAATAAGGAAGACTAGAAACAACTTAACCATGCATTAAATTAGATGAGGTTAATTTATCTACAGATTTAAAATCAATGTAGCCTTTAAAATGAGAAAACAAGAAAACACACAGATTAAAATAAATAGATATGGAAATATCTTCATGATAAGTTACAAAAATAATATTCTCACTTGTGTAGAAGATCTAATTCAAGTGTATGTGCTTATATGAGCAGAGATTACCTGTAAAGCTGGAAGAAAACAAAAACTACAAGACGAACGTCACTTTTATTCCTTCTGAATTTTGTAGGGTTTTCATGTTCTTCCTACTCTAAAATGGATTTTAAAAACCCTTAAAAATAAAAGATAAACTTTATAAAGCATGTGCACTTTATTTTTAATAGATAACACTTTTTTTTCAAAGCCTCTATACCAAATACAAACCCATCTACAATATATGAAAGTGATGTCTTATCAATTCTGATTTTCTGTGGAAAAATTATTTGCTTTTATTTACATTTTCATAAGCATGAGTGTTGTTTTACAAATTTTCAGGTATTTATAAGACATTTCTTTTTCCTTATTTGTATGAAATAGGTACTTCTGTGTTTTACCACTTTTTTTTGTTTGTTTGAGTTGTGGACATTTAGATCTTTTTTCTTACTTCTGCATTTTCTCTCCACATTATGAAAATTAAGCCTTCCCTTCATAATGTTTTTAGTTGGTGCAATTTTTATATAGCCAAATTTATCATTATTTTTATGGGTTTTTTTTGGTCTTACTTGAACTTTCTTCAATAAGAGCATGTACAAATCCATTATTTTTCTGAAGTGTTTTTAGAGTTTTAACGTTTTACTGTGAAAATCATTGATCTAGCTACCTTTTGTTTTTACATAAGCAGTGAGATAGCAATTAAGATTTATAACCTCTTCTTGGGCTGGTTGCGGTGTCTCAGGCCTTGAGGTCAGGAGTTCAAGATCAGCCTGGCCAACATGGTGCAATCCCATCTCTTGTAAAAACACAAAAATTAGCCAGGCATGGTGGCATATGCCTGTAATCCCAGCTTAGGAGGCTGAGGCAGGAGAATCAGTTGAACCCGGGAGGTGGAGGTTGCAGGGAGCCGAGACCTCGCCACTGCACTCCAGCCTGGGTGACAGAGTGAAATTGTCTTTTTTTTTTTTTTTAAAAAAAAAGTATCACTTTTTCTCTTAGGTTGCTTAGATGTTCTTCTAATATCACTTCTTAACTATTATTTTTGCCTTCTGATTGAAATGCTTACTAAATCCTAATACCTATGTGGGATTGTGTCCGAACTTTCGGCTGGTCCACTGCTCTGTTTTTCTTTCCATATACTAGCACTAAATTATTACTTGAAGAGTATTATTTTTTTATATCTGGTGAGGCATGTGCCCAACCACATCATCATATACAATATGCTTTTGTATTGATTATGAATTTCTTTCTAGTTCTGGTATTTTCTGGCTGTAAATTGATAAAGATTTGGCATTTTTAACAGACTGTCTTAAGTTCCCGAAATTTTTGTTCAAGAGTAAGAAACTATTAATCTTATTCAATGTTGTTCCCATACTACCAAGTAGTATCTAGGAGAGACACAATAAATATATTTGCAGAAAGAATAAGAAGTAATTTTCCTAATGAACCTGCAGTTGGAGACAGACCTCCATAAAAATCTCTGCTCTCTGGGTCTGTTGTCAAGGTTACAGGAAGTAATATATGTGAGAAAGCATTATTCAAGATCTAGCACATAGCAGGAACCTGATATTTAACAGTTTTATCTTACTACCCTTACACTTAAATTCTTAAAAATTTTTTAACTCTGGAAACAAATCACTGTAAATAGAAAGTGTAGGAATTTAAAAATATCTAACCTCCTTGTTTTTTTTTTTTTTTTTACTTTTTCGGTAGACAAATTCATCATAAACCTAATTAGGAGGGCAAAATTAATTAAATTCACAAGATAAGTCTTAAAGACCTATATTTTTCTTGTTATCTCCATATTGTCCCTGACTAACGGAATTATATCCACTGGCTGACAAATAATTAGATGTCTCTGCATCTAATTACTAAGAAAATTAGGGCATTCTGCCTAGACCATACGTACATTTTCCATAACAGAAATTCCAAGCATACATTTGGGGGACTATGTCCTTCTATTATTGCTTTAGATATATGGCAGGGTTCTTTAAGCAATAATTGAAAATTCACTTAAATTACTTTTATTCTAAAGAAATTTTTTTTTCATTTATGTTGGAGAATGACTCATACCACAGAGAACCCACTTTTTGGAATAACAGCCACTTAGATTCACAACATCCTATGATATTCAATATTCGGGTCAACTTTCTAGAGTAAGAGATTGTATTTCCTTTATTTTTGGACTGAGATGAAATGCATCCTTCCTTCTCTGGTGCAAGAGGGACCCACAGCCTCCTGCCTATGAATTGCATGTTTTGCTGCCAGCAACACTTTAGCTGCTGAAATATTCATACAAGAGCCTGGGCTTGTGTTGCAGTGATTCACATGAGGGGAAAAGGAAAGCTGTTATTTTGAACGTAGGGGTGAACTTGAGCTCAAGTAAAGCTTTGGCACTGATTTTAACTTTGAGGAAAACCAAAGATAAAGGAAGATAGTTTTTCCTGGCTAGGGCGCTGAATTTCAAAGTTGGGTTTTGAGTGAGCTGCTAAGTTGTAATTCCTGATGCAGAAGTTTCAAGAGGCAGCCAGGGAAATCAATATTCACATGAGGCCGAGTCAAAAGGATGGCCCGTCGCAATCTTCAGGGGGTCTTCCCTTTGCATAGGGGCCTTGGGGCAGCAAGGAACTGAGTCGCAAGCAGCTGTGCTGCACCTGGCATCTGAATCCAAAGATGACGTTGGCCCTGACTTCATTCCCTTCCAGCCAGTCCCAGCGTTGAATGCTCACTACTGAAATTTATAAAATGTGGCATCCAAATGCCTTAAGACACTGCGTGTCTGTGTTTATAAATACCTACACATGCCTGTGTGAATAGTGTGTACACAACAGGGATGGGACAGCCAAACACCTGCTTTCACTATGCTGTACAATTCCACTTAGTGTTCTGTGATTTTTCTGGGAGTATTTCAGAATCAGTTCCTTCTACAATTTCATACTTATGCTTCATTGCCACAGTTATTAGAAACACCTGAAGTCTAACTGAAGCATTGCTTTATTTCCCCTGCTCCCCTTTAATTGATAAAGATGTTGAGAGAAAGGGATCCTTTATTGAAGATGAACCTGTATTCCCTGCTAATGAGCCAATTCCCTTGTCACCCCTGATAGAGAAGATGCTACTGCTGTGCACTTGCAATAGTTAAGATACCAGAGAAGGAAAAAAGTTACAGGTGATATATTGAACATCTAATAGCAGCAGACATCATACACAGATTTTGCCCTTAAAGGTAGCTGGGATGTGAGTAAATGTGCATTGTTCTGGTATCACAAGACAAATTTTGAAAATTTCTAGAGCTTATTGTTGATACATCCCCTTCACCAATTTAAAGACTGAGCACCCTTGAGATTTTACTTTCATGCAATTTGACTTCCCCAGTCTAGACCCCAGAGAAACCTCCTGAGCACATATATCAAGATGAGCCTGGGAGTGTCACATGCAGCAACCTTTACATTAATAGTGAGTAGGCAGGTGGAGGAGAACCATATTAAGCAAAACCCAGAGCTCTCTGGGGCAAAGACAAGACTGCATTCATTTTGACAGCTCTCATTTGAAGGAGGGGCTAGAGCTGCTGCTCTGCTGGTGTCTTCTAGTCTCTGGACTCCCCGGAAAACACTTCCTGGAGCTCCTCCTATCCCCTCCCCTCCTAGCTTGCTTCCACTGACTTATATTTAAAACTACCTGGGGAACTTTTTCTTTCAGGGCATGTGTTTCTCATTCTACATGTGGTGTGAAGATTACAGAAGAGAAATGCGAGCACCTACAATAAATACTACATGAACCCAGAGATGCACAAAGGCCCCTGGACATTAACAGGTGAAATGTCCATCAGTCCCTGACATGGGCAGGCTTCCACGCTGGCATCCTCATGCCTCTTTGTGCTTGGATCAGATATATGCCTGGGGATGGCTCCAGGCAAGTTCTCTGGTTTAAGGGACAGGTACATCCTGGGGACAGGCATATGTCTCCTCTGGCCATGCAAACGGAAAGAGGGTGTAAAGGAGAATGGAGTTGATTGATCCAAACAATGGGAAGATGCAAGGTCTGTGTCCCTTACTTCTGAATTTCATCATAAGACTAGTTCTCAGCTTTCGGGGTATGGGCAATCATTGTAATGTGGTGTTTACTCTGTGTGTGTTTTAATTGCAGTTATTCATGTTAAGCTGGTTAAAATGTACAGAATAAGAGTAAACAGGTACTTCTAAAGGAAGAAAAAATAAAAGCTGAGTGACTTAATGCTACTGTGTGTACATGCTGAAGTTGGCTTTCTGTTTACAGAAGGGTGTCAGCAGATAAGACTGCTGAAACTGTGCAAAAACCATAAAATATCATTAAATCATTCTGGCTTGCTCTAATGTAAAGGTGGTTCAAACCCCAGAAACAGGGCTGAAGGATTCATCCATAAATTTATGATACAAAATGGGAGCTTGTGCTATGAGAATCCAAAATCAATGAAAATTGGGAACTAAATATTATAAACATTCGCCCAGAATTATTGAAAAGTGTCAGTATATTTTATTTGGGAAAAACATCAAATACTTCTAAACTGAAAGGAAATGTTGATAGTTCTTTTTCATATGCCTGAGAAAAAGGGAGAAACACGTTTCCAGGTAGAAAAGTAACTAAGATTACTGTTATTCATAATAAAATAACATTTTAAGAGATCATGTAAGACATTCGGCCAAATTTGAAGTGAATTTTTAATAGTACTAAACAAAGCACTATGCACTTTTTATTTATTAATTTTTGGTAATGGCCATACTTCCTCCCATAGTAACATTGTATGATGTGTTCACTTACGTTTGTTTGATAAGATTAGGGTAGGTTTAAAGAAAAATCACTTTTTCTGTTTCTGCAAAATTAAAGACAGCTAGGATTTGCAATTGTACATAAGTAAAAACAAATACTAACACTTCTCAACTGTCTTTGCCTAAGTTCAGACATGATACTGTTGTGTCTAAAAACAACAATATTATTGGGGATAAAAACATTTAATTTTTAAAACGTGCATCTGGCAGTGATTAAGACCTGTATTGTGAGTTGATTAATTTGACATAAAATTAAGAATGCTATTCCTAGTGTAAATGGTGCTTTTCCTATAAATGAGGAAAGAGAAAAGAGGTATTTCAATTTTCTTTTATGCCTAGCTTGTAATTCTTTCATTAAAAGCACTAATTTGTTTGTCTACACTAATTTTTCTGTGAAGCTGCTTATTTTACTATTATTTAATGGAAAGTGTTCCTTTGAATAATTAATAGAGTCTTCTCTGTAAGGCATGAGAGAAATGAGTTACTTGGATGAGATAATCCTCAGCATTTTGCTAGAGATTCCGAACCTGGTGTTCAGTATTGAAGGTGACCTTTCCTGTGAGGGGATGGAAAGTGGAATATGTCTATTAAGGAGTTGATGAACTCTAACTGATATAAATGTGACTTGCCATGTTGGATTTTGTACAGCAGAAAAAACATGACATTCACAATTACCCATCTCTCTAACTCTTCAAATTCCTTTTAAATCAATCAAGCTATATTACCACCAATTTAGAGTAAAAATGTTATTAGGTCATTATTTCAGTGAAGGATTCTATGAAATTATTTTCTAGATGTCAATAATTTGAAAAAAAAAAGGCAAAGCATGATCATCCATTTAGGGCACGGAAGAAAACCTTCTCAATCTGATTCTTTACAGAAGTTTGATCTCTTTAAACACGTTCTGCACTATCACTGTCCCACCATGGAACTGCTCACTTGTACAATTCCCAGTCATTTTTTTTTCTTTATTTGAGAAAGTGTCTTCCTCTCACTCTGTTTCCCAGGGTGGAGTGCAGTGGTGCAATCTCCTGGCTCCCTCCCAGGTTCAAACCATCCTCCTACCTCAGCCACTCCAGTACCTGGAACTACAGACATGAGCCACTGTAGCTGGCCCTATTTATTTATTTATTTATTTATTTATTTATTTATTTATTTATTTTAATGACACTGGAGCTGTCATCTACTCCTACTCATTTCTGCATCGTAGAGAACCAAGAATCCGAATGAGTCAGCTGGTTTAGAAAACCACAAACCACAGTTCAAAACCCAAATAGGTGTGGGTTTTGACCCAAAGATCTGAAGTTATCCTAGTCAAGGGCCAGAGGGAGCCAATAAGAGCAAATATTCAAGGGAAACCGAAAGCATTTGGCTGAAGAGTTCCCGAGCCAGGGCTCAGACTGTATGGGCTGTCTTGGTACTTTCTGGATGGTGGTGGGAAAATTAGCTCCTGAAAATAATGGGCTGGAGGCAGGCTGGGCAAGCCTTGGTCACTGGGACAGATCTCAGCAGGGCTGGGAGCGGAATCAAGTAACTGGCTCTCTGAGAATCACCTGAATCAATCAATAATGATCGATTATGCCTGATTTCCGGACTGCTGGCTGCTTCCTGTGTGATCCTGGGTTAGTGAGTAAGTGGGACAGCCCCAGGGCACCATTTTCCATTGCACGGCTTGTCATCTGGTGACAGAGTTTGTTTGAATTGTGTTGCAACATTGTTGAACTTAGACCAGTGGTTCCTGAACATGGGGTTTTCAGGTGCCATCTTAGTGACGCATGCCCTATTGAAATTGTATAGAGCAGTGCCTGCCAATGGAAATGTAACAGAAGCCAGTTGTGTATTTTTAAGTTTCCTAGTAGCTACATTCAAAAGTCAAACACATAAATGATTACATTTTTTAGGATATTTATTTAATCTGGTATAATGAAAATATTATTATTTCACCATGTCTCTGGCCACATTTGTAAGTACTCACCGAGCACATGTGGCTCAGAGCAACATGTTAGAAGCATAGAATATTTACTTTAATTATACCTAATATTTTTTACTTTAAAATTTTTACTCTGAAATTTTTATGTCATCAGAAAAATTGTTAGGTTTGAGGTGATAGACATGTTTTCTCTACCATTTACCATGCCTTATCTACTAAAATGAAATAGAATATCCATTTGTATACTACTTAAACTCATTTTAGATGATATTAGTGATACATGTACAAGATATGGAAAAATCAGAATGAACCAATTAAAGTTAGTTATAGAAAGCTCTATATCTCAGAAAGAATGTTTTTCCCTGAAATTCTTTAAAAATGATTAAAGTCATAATTTCCATAATACATTCTGAAAAGTAAGAAAACTAAAGCATGAAATTAGAATGAAATTTCAGTCAGCTTGCTTTGTCCGCAGCCATTTTCCATTTTTTAATTGTCTCTGCCATGTTCTAGCATTACTTGTCGCAGTGTTTCAGCTCATATTTAGCCTCTGCTACATCAGGGGCTCTCAATGATGACCCTGTTGTCATTCTAGTTTGGATAATTCTGTGTTATGGAGGCCTGGTCTGTGCATTGTAAGACGTTTAGCAGCATCCCTGGTGTCTACCTACCAGATACTAGTCACATCCATATCCAGTCATGACAACCAAAAACATCTGTAGATATTGCCATGTCTCCCTTGGGAAGGAAATCACCCCCGGTAAAGAACAAATGGTCTAATATCTTACCTGTCAGACTGTACGTGTTATACTTTTCCTTGGTGCCAATGTCGGCTCTCCTTTAAGTTTGATTTTCACTTTTACATAGAATTACAGTTGCTCCCTTCCAATACATTTAAACACACAATCTATTTCAGCCTGCCCCTCCCCTAAGATTGTATTCCAGGGGCAGACAACATGGGGGTAGGATGAGTGGTTGGGACTCAGTTCAGGAACGAGAGTAAATTGCTTGGTATTATGATAAAGCCCTGAACAGAGGCAGTATCAGAAACTGGAAGCCAACGTGTAAATGTGCAGAATCGATAGTCTTCTTGAATAGGCTGGTTCGCAATCCCTTAGCCAGGATTTTTAAATGTTCTCCCCAGACTCTGGGTTAAACTTCATCATATGTCTCCTTCCAACTTGCCAAAGGCATATTTACTGTTTTAAAAGGAAAATAAACAGAACAGCAAGAATAGTAAAACACTTTGTTGATTGAAAGATTTAAGACCAGCCTGACCAACATGGTGAAACCCCATCTCTACTAAAAAAATACAAAAATTATCCAGGCATGTTGGCACCCGCCTGTAATCCCAGCTACTCAGGAGGCTAAAGCAGGAGAATTGCTTGAACCCGGGAGGCAGAGGTTGCAGTGAGCAGAGATCGTGCCACTGTACTCCAGCCTGAACGACAGAGTAAGACTCCATTTCAAAAAAAAAAAAAAAAAAAAGAGAAGAAAGATTAAATAATTAGGTAGTGATTAATGTTTTTTGTAGATTCCTTTCAACCTTCTGAATACATATTTTGCCTACTGTAAATAATGAGAATTTTACCTTTCTGTGATGAAAGGCACTAATGCAGATATCCATGAAGCTCAGCATACCTGAAACAAAACAAATATGCAGAAAACCACATCTAGGACATCACAGTCAGAACACTTAGAGCCAAACGTAACAAGCAATGATAAATGATAGTTGGTGTATCCTCAGAATCAATGTGGACAGCTCAATAGAAAAACTTTTGAGAATGGTGGGATGGTGGGCACCTTGTCAGGTCTAGGGTGTGGTGATCTGGTGTTCTGGAGATCGGTGATGAAAAATCCAAATATTTGAAAATATTTTTTCTTCCCCATTTATGAAAATATTAGCATATTATCTTAGAACCAGAGCATGGCCTTAAGAATCAATAGAACATTATCTATGGAAGCCACGTGTGTTACTTCTGCTTGAAATCTTCCCCTACCCCCAGTTTTCTCCATCACCTAGTGCAAGGAGACTTAGAAACGCATTATTACAAATTCAGCCCCTAGACTTTAGGTGTTGACATTATTTGAAGTGCAAATAGTGCCTAAAAGTAAAAACTTTAAGATTTTATTTTATTAAGTAACTAAATTCATTATGCACCCCAAACTAACAGGTTTTGATTTTAGAAAAAAATTACAAGGGCATTTGGTTGGATAGGGAGCTGGGAATAAATGTACCATATTTTATGAACACATTAACCTTTTACCTAAGTAATAATTATCTGATATGGTTTGGCTGTGTACCCACCCAAATCTCACCTTGAATTATAATAATCTCCAAGTGTCAAGGGTGGGGCCATGTGGTGACAGTTGAATCATGGGAGTGGTTTCCTCCCTACTGTTCTCATGATAGTGAATAAGTCTCATGAGATCTGATGGTTTTATAAATGGAAGTTCCCCTACTGTGCACAAGCTCTCTTGCCTGCCACCATGTAAGACTTGACTTTGCTCCTCACTTTCCCTGACCCATGATTCTGAGGCCTCCCCAGCCATGTGGAAGTATGAGTCAATTTTACCTCTCTCATTTATAAATTATCCACTCTCAAGTATGTCCTTATACAGCATGAGAATGGACTAATACATTATCCCAAGTTAATATATTGGTACACATTTAAAATTATATTTTAAATTTTCCATAATGCTGATATCTATTATTAAACGCATTGTTATTTTTATTTCTTGTATTACATTTTCACATATTTGTTCTTTGAAAGGCTATAATATTTGATTTTTCTCTATTTTTTATATTTTTTCCTAATACTGCAATATCTAGTGCAAACATTGAATGTGTACCTGCTCTTCTTGCCATTCTTTTTTATTCCCATCGATCACTCTGTGACAGTATTTCATTCAGTAACAGGTAAACACTGAGGGGCTAATCATGTGTTTCAATTTCCAATTTCTTTCTTGTGTGAGTCTACTTACTAAAAGTCATGATAGCTTAGTGTTCTTTTGTTTCTTTTTTTTTTTTTTCTTTTTTTGAGACAGGGTCTCACTCTGTCTCTCAGGTGGAGTCCAGTGACGCGATCACAGCTCACCATAACTTCGACCCAGGCAAAAGTGATCTTCCCACCTCAGCCTCTCAAGTAGCTAGGAGCACAGGTGCCTGCCACCATGCCTGGCTAATTTTTGTATTTTTTTTGGTAGAGATGGTTTTTTGTCATGTTGCCCAGGTTGATCTGCAGCTCCTGGGCTTAAATGATATTCCCATCTCAGCCTCTCAGGGTGGCAGGCTTACATACGTAAGCCACTGTGCCTGACCTCATAGTTCAGTTTTCTTAATCACATTAAAAATATAACTAGGATCTTAAACTGACACTTTAATTAAGAAAGTTTTCATTCATTTATTCATTAATATGTCAACTTATTCAAATTGAAATGTACATTAAATTTATATTAAACATTAATCATTAGTTAATTTATTAGATAATCCGTAACATTTTCTTTTCATGGATAAGCAATTACCTGCCAGTGGCAGGGATGGCATTTATGTTCTGTTGTTGGGAATGGCCCGCCATATGGCATCCTGCATGCACGCTGGGAAGAAGCAGTGTGTCGGGTGAGGTCTCAATGGGAGACTGTCCCTGATGCTCACTGCACAACCCTGGGAAAGCTGCTTAACTTTTTCAAGACTTGGTTTCCAAAACTGTATTAAGAGTCCTGTGGATCTGAGCTATCTCAAGACATAGTCCATACTTAAAGGTCTCTTATTACTTGTTCCATAAGGAGTAATGGATCATTTAAAGAATAAGATCATCAGACGCTATTTCATCCTCGAACTCTTGTAAACTTTCCTCAGTAGCTTAATGTGAAATGATGAGGAAGCAGCTTCCACTGAAGATGAGCTTCAAAAGATGAAAAGAAAATACAACTAGTTTAACATTTTGCACGAGTTTTCTAATCCTAAGAAATATGAGCATGCTGTTCTGAAACCTGGGTAATCACGGAATATTTAACCATTTGTTTTTAAGACAATGGTGTGCAGAACTCAAAATGACCTCACGTGTTAACTGGTGAGAATTTGCCTCCCCTGCCCTGAAGGCTCAGCCAACCTGATCATATCAGTGGGCTTGCTCAGGTCTCCTGAGGAGTTGTAAACACACAATCTTACACCGAATGTGTCAATACTTCTATTACTCTTTCATGTTTGTCTCAGTACCAAAGGCTTACTTTGATCTTAAAACATACATTTTTTTCTTACAAAAAAATGTTAAGACACAACCTAGTTCATCCTCTTCTATATCACAATGCCAAGGTTCTGATTTTAATTCCCTACTTTCAAAATCCCATTCTTTCTGATTTTAATTCCCTACTTTCAAAATCCCTATATTCCAGTGATTTTTTTTCCTACTATGAAAACAAAAACAACCAGGAGCTAAGTGGGAGTTATTTTCTAAATATACAGCCATCAGTTGCCTGTGAGCCACAGCGAGCATTTCTGCCTTCCTGTGACTCGCACCTGGGCACAAGCGTCACTTCTGCACCGCAAACTATTCATGTAAACAGCTGTTATTGGAACTTTGCTTCTGGATTGGTGAGCAAATCATCCCTTCTAAGAGAGAAAACAATACTTTCTGTAACTGCTTATCTAGAGCTTCCTGGATGTGGTTATCATTTCTCCTACCTCAGAGGTTAAAAGTCACCCATGCAGCCATGGTAGGCCATGCTATTTAAAGCAACAGTGAAAAGAGAACAACTAGGATCTTTCTGGACTCATGAGCCTTTCTTGCAGCCCCCACAGCCAACACCACGAAGACAGGTTGGGAAAATTGGTGTGTGAATCGTGATGTCCACTTTTCTTGTCTGGTCTGGAATCAGTGCCCGTTAAAGCTGTCAGTTCTTGTAAATACAAAGGGCTCTGACCTCTCTCTGCCTACCTCTGAATTCAATGTCATTTTCTCTTGTACATATGAGATTGTGCTTCCTGCAGACACAATTGCAAGCATCCAAAGAAAAACATGTCTTTAACGTATGCATCAAGTGTCTTTCACATTTCCCTCTTTCTAACAAGCATCCTCTTAAGAATAATGTGACTAACATAAAAGAATAGGTTATGAAAACAGTTCACATGTGAGAAGCTTACAGACTCATCTCTTATGAAACATGCCACTATAGATCCCTCACATAATATACCCCCACTGCAAAGGGGAGGGCAAATGACACGTTAAAATCTGCAAAAGAATGCCCATAGGGAATGTCTCATCTTCTATGCTTGTCATCATCATCCTTAGGATGCTTCTAACTAGTATTGGACATTGAGAGAAAACCACAAATGAATGGTGTATGTATATATGGAAAACAGACCACGCCTTGACCATCTTAGGTTAACCAAAGTCACTCTAGCATCTGATCCCCCTCCTACATATACTTTCAAAGCAAAATAAGCATACAGGCACTGCTCCTTAGAACACATTGGCAAAGAACTCCGTGGGGTAGAGTGGGAACGGGGCTGGAAGTGCATAATTTGTAAGGCCAGAATGTACATGTGTATATAGTATATACATGTATATATATATACAATATCTATATAAACGTGTATATGTACATACAATCTATCTCTATATACATAGTGTGTATATAGTATAAATATAGTTTATATATACTTGAAGTTGTGCTCTTTTTCTTTAATATTTACTGAAACATAAAAATGATAAACACCTAGTACTAGGAAAATGATAAGAGCTCTT